>NW_015167531.1:1216424-1228552 GCF_001447785.1 Gekko japonicus | reverse complement strand
CCTCATGCCCCCCCCCCCCGAGTGGTCTTCCCTCCTTTGCACTAGTTGCTTGCGGGCTGCATAAGAGCCCTGGCCGGGCTGCTTCTGGCCCCCTGGCCTTATGTTTGACACCCCTGCACTAAGTGGTTTGACTTCTGTGCTTGTTGAACATGGGGCTTGGGAGACTGAAAAACAAACTTACGATTGCAAAGATGGGCTGGTCAGTATGTGGGCAGTGCTTTCTGGAATATTTCGAGTGCCCGCACTTCTGAATTAGGCTTTTCCCAGGGATTTCCAGTAGTAAAGAATATGGCAGAGGAGCAGGAATCTCCAAAGGTAGTTTGGCTTTCTGCTGGTATCCAGGGGGTGATACGTTTCTGGTGCTGGAAAACCTCTTGCCCTTTCTGCCTACCTCTTTGCCTGCCCCACATCCTTGATGCCATTGCCTGATTTCCTTTTGTCATCTCAGCTGGGCTCCACGGAAGCAGTTGCCAGTGGGAGACGAAGGAAATTGGTCTCTCTCCTGCCTGCTAGAGGGTTTTGAGCGGATTTAAGATGCACAAGTAACTTTGGTTGCAAGTGTTGCCTGAGCACCAAGGACTCTAAACATCCACCCCCTTGTGTGGATGATTTTTAAAGTTTGTTGACAAAAATCAGTGACACTTGTGTATGCGGTGTATAATGAGGCTGTCGCACTATTGCCCTGTCTCATTGCTCTTTCATGAGGAGAATATGAGATAGTAACAGAATTTGCAGATTAAAAAGGACTATGTGAGAAGTTTTCCACTAGAGGGTGCTCTGTTACACAGCACAAGTTGTTGGTGGAAGCAGTCCCCCCCCCCATTCTGTTATCACTTTTTGCCCCCAGTTCTGAATTACATCATCAAAATCTCATTTTCGGAGACACACGGTAGTGCCTGTATTACAGGAACTGGGCCAGGCTTGCATCCCAATGGCCTCCTTTTAGCCCCGGAGGATGCCTGCTGCTTCCAGTTGCTTTGCAGGAACACCATTGTGCTTGTACCTGTGTGGGGTGTTTCCTTGTCTTATCAATTTTAGATCTGCTTCGGCTGTTTGTGCTAAAGGGTCACCTGGAGGCCGTTCTGACTTGCCTCGGGACCTTGCCTGCCTTGCTCATGCCATTCCCGTTTACTTCATTTATACCATGCCTTTCTCTCCGATAGGGACCCAGAGCACCTAACATCGCTCTCTCCTTCTCTCTTTTATCCTTACAACAACTCTGTGAGGTACATAAGGCTGAGAGGATGTGACTTGTCCAATGGGAGCCTCTGTCGCAGGGGTGGGGATTCAAACCTGGGTCTCCTCCATCCTAGTTTGACATTCTAACCACTAGATAACTCTGCCATTGTGAATTGTTTACTCCTGGTTCAGCTTATTTATATTAAGTCGAGTAAATGAAACTACTTACAAGTAAATACTTGTAAAGGAGCCAGTTTGGTGTCGTGGTTAAGTGCTCTAATCTGGGAGAACCCGGTTTGATTCCCCTCTCCTCCACTTGCAGCTGCTGGATGACCTTGGGCAAGCCATAGTTCTGGCAGAGCTGTTCTTGAAAAAAGAGTAGTTTCTGTCAGAGCTCTCTCAGCCCCACCTACCTCACAGGTAATGCTCCCTCTAAGCTGCGGAGTCTTGTGAACAAAAATTCTTCTTTGTGAGCTACTGGCATTAAAGTTGTGAGCGAGCGATTTGGCTACTGCATCAGTTATTTTGCTCTGGAGCCATCCTTCCTAAGCTAAGACAAAAATCTGTGATCTGGAGGTTAAAAAACTGTGAGCTAGCTCACACTAACTCAGCTTAGAGGGAACACTGCTCACAGGGTGTCTGTTGTGGGGAAGGGAAGGGAAAAGAATTTGTAAGCCACTCTGAGACTCCTTTGGGTAGTGAAGGGCAGGGTATAAATCCAATCTCCTCCTCCTCCTCCTCCTCCTCTTCTTCTTCTTCTTCTTCTTCTTCTTCTTCTTCTTCTTCTTCTTCTTCTTCTTCTTCTTCTTCTTCTTCTTCTTCTTCTTCTTCTTCTTCTTCTTCTTCTTCTTGTAATGGAAAACATTCATTTAGCACAGATCTGCATATCAAGGTGCTGCAGAAAACCTCCCCCCCCCTCCCATACCTCTGTGCAAAAACACCCCCTCTCCCAGGCTGATCGGAGAATGTGAAGGTGCAGCAGAAACCCACACTAGTTAACATCCTGTTGCCGCCCTCTCCCTCCCCCTTTGTTTGCTCTGTGCTAGAGTACAGCCTTGTTCTAGGGGGTGTAAATGTCACATCCTGAGTCTTAACTGTTAGGTGTTAAAATGTTCCATTTCTAGGCTGTTCTTCTAATCAGGGTTTCTTCAGTGACAAGTGTGCCAGATTTCCTTTTTCTAAATAGAGTGGGAGCAGATTAATCGTTGGGAAGTTTATGTCACGCTGCCCGTTTAGAGGGAGAATGCTACAGATTGCCAATTTTCTATGAATAGGGGTGTGTTGAGGTACCTGTCTCCATGCACTGCACAGTCTTTATTAAACCTAGGATCCTTATTGTCCAGGATCCTCAGTTAGGTCCCTGTGCATCAGCTGGGTTTTGGGGGTGGGGAGGAATTACATGGAAGAAAGTATATTTGTCTCTCACAGACCACAGCTCTTATGTGGAGATCTCATTTTATAAGCTTTCAGTGGATGACATTTTGTACCAGGGAACTGCCCTATGCAATATGTCCTGCAGGTAACTCATCCCTTTATGCAGCACTTGCCGTGTGACTGCGTAAAGATCCCAAGCAGTGACTATTCCGTGTAACATACCTTACATACCCACACATATCCATGACCACACAATTTTGCAAACTTTTAAAAATGTCTTTATTTTGTCAGATTCTTCAGCAGCAGCACCCTTCTCACTGTAAAGCCAGCCCTCTCTTGTTCATCCAGGTACACTAATAAGTAGCAAGGCAGTACAGCTTCCTCCGCTGCCTAGCCACTTTGTGAGCCTTTATTTTGTATGTCATGCCTGCCCCCCCCTCTCCAAGACTTAAAGACCATGCTCAGAGTTGCATATCCTTTTCACACATCTCTCTCGCGCTCTCTCTCTCTCCCTCTCTCTCTCTCTCTCTCTCTCTCTCCCACGCTCTCTCTCTCTCTCTCTCTCTCTCTCTCTCTCGCGCGCGCGCGCTCTCTCTCTCTCTCTCTCTCTCTCTCTCTCTCTCTCTCTCTCTCTCTCTTTTCTTCTTGAGTACCCTGAATACTGAATTATGGAGAATAGCACCAGATATCAGCAGTTTCTTCCCAGTAGATCATGGCTGCAATGATTCTTTCCTTTTTTTGCAGAGAACCTGGAGCATAACACAGAGCCCGGCGAAATCCCTCACCCAGACATCGGTCGCTACTTTATGGAGTTTGCAAGCACACACTACGTGGCAAATGCAGAATTGGAGATCCGATATCCTGAGGATCTGGAGCTCACAAGTGCCGCTGTCCAAAAGATACACAGCGAGAATAAGGAATGAGCTTTTTATCTTTTTATGAAGGCAGAGGATGCCTTCACAAAGCTGCCATGAGAATGGCATTGTGGGAAGCAGGTGTCCTTAGCTATTCTTTGGCCTAATCAGGAATTTGCACTTTGCTTTGTAACTTGAGATGAAGCATCTCTTCTGTAACCACTCAGTCAGACACCACCACAAGTGAAAGAATGTGGGTCGCATGAATTGCCTGGAAAGGATGCCCCTCGTCTGAAATTATTGCCCTACAGAAAAATCTAGTCGCTTTCGTCAAGTCTGGCTCTTCTTCTTGACTTTCAGGATATAGCTCTGAGACTGAAAATGCCCACCCTTGATCACATTTGTGCTAGTTTAATGGTCTGGGGTTTGCACACAGTAGTTAAGGTCCAAGGTCCTTTTGAAATGACAGAATCGTTTCCCTAAAACTGATCCCCTCCCATGCTCACTTCTTTGATCACTATTGTAGCCAGCAGTGCAGTGCCAAAGTCTTGGGAATTATGCTGAAACTTTCTTGCCCAAAGACCTTGAAACGATCTGCCAAGTGGAACTCTTTCTGCTGCAAGAGATGAACAGCTTAATCTGCATACGGACATGAAGTTCATAGGGAACAGGAATTGCATCAAGTTTCCTCTTCCTTTTAGGGCTTTTGAATTTTGTTGTTATTGATTGATGATACCATGTTTGTGATCAGGTTGTATGTTTTAAAACCTTCTCCCCATTTCCCCTTTACTTTGTATCTCTTAGGTCTGTTTTGCAGAAGTTCCGTGGTAAGAGGCAAACCAGGTATTCCACTGTTCTGTCTGCTGTTATCTACTCAAAAGATAAATGTTTTCTGTTATGACATTAACAGTGCAATTCTAAGCAGAGTTATACCCTTCTAAACCCGCAGTGGACTTAGAAGGATGTAACTGTTTAGGATTGACCTATAAGTAGCAGGCTTGCTCATTAAAACTGAATTCCTGCTTTCTGCCTGTTCCAAACATAATTCTTGGGCAGAAGGAAATGGTAAATATCTAAAAATGGCTATATTAGGGACCGTTCAATAAATCTGAGTTACTTGACTGAAATATTGCTGGAATCGGATCTGGTCACGCAAGAAGGAAATGGCTGCCGATGTGCTTCTGTGTTTTGTTAGGCATTTTAAATATATAATGCAAAAGTGTGGAAGAGTAATTTCTCAACTGGCCTCTGTAAGTAGGCATCCGGCAGTGTTCACTGGATTATCTGCTTAATGGCACTACAGGTACAAGTTATAATTATCACATTGTGCAGAATAAAATGGTAAACGTGAAGTTCAATTTCGAATATCACTGTTAGTCGCAGTGAAACCAGTTTTTTTAGACCAATTTGATTTGCATGCCATATTTTCATAATATCTAATGAGCACTTTTCTTTGTAAACCTGTATGTCTCTGCTGGCTGATGTGAAGCAGATGGCATGAAGGGATTTGTTCAGGCATCACATTTCTCATGTCTGCAGGTCATTCTGTCTGTCTACCAAATGTGTGTACGCCTACTCGGACTGTCATAACATTTGGGTCATGGCAGTTTGATCTGCAGCCGTTTTTGGCGTCTATTTGGCCCCTATGTAAAACTGGCAAAAATATCAGGTGGTTACAGCTGGTAACAATGACTGCTGAAGTTTACATCAATTTTACATATCTGAACAGGTGACCTGTTGCTCACATGAGACCTGAGAGACCCAGTGAAAGAAGAACTGAGGATGCAAATAGAAAAGGGGGGGGTCAACTTATATGTGCAACATGATTTTATGATGTCTGGTCAGACTTAAGTTCCACTGTGGTCAAAGGAACTTACTTCCTGGTAAGTGTGCAGAGAATTTCAGCCTCGCTCTGAATTTAAACGTTAAGAACTTCTAGCAATATTCGTAGCCTGGCCTTTCCCTCTCTGTTAGGAGGGATGCTGCTACCTGAGGACATGAGGAAACAATCTGTCTGCCTCAAACTTCAGCTTCTAGAGCTATAAATGCAGCAGAAAGACCACTGAAGTGATTGACAGGGCTGTGCCACTTGAGCCATTAGGTGGGGGAATCCCATGACTGAAATTTCCCTTTGGGTAAAAAACATTCCTTGCAAGTGGAAAACAAGCTCAGCAGGAGACTAGGCTGTGTTAGGCCTTCTTCCTGATAAACTAGTTTTCTACTCATAAGGGGATTTAACATGGAGGAGGATCCCTCAAATGGTGTCTCTTTCTGCCACCTCATTCTTCTGCACACATAACCCAGGCCTTGTTTGCATCTGGTTCCTTAGTGGTAGAACGCCAGACACCAATCCTCAGCCCTTGCACTGTTTGTGTGACTTCGGTCCCGAGATCTTTCTCTGTGTGCTACTGGTAGTCTGATGATCTGCAGTCCCTTTCCTCCCCTGGTGATCTTGGCGTTGTTATTAATGCACTTAGAAGTCCTTACATGAAAGGTGCTATATATGTGTATATAGATACACACATTATTATGGTATTTTTTTAAAAAACAGAATTTGTAAAGCTAATAATCATTATGCAGTTTTCAACACAAAAAAAACTATTTTAAGGAGAGTTTTGAGCATGGGGTCCTCTGGCTTCCGAAGACATCTCTAAAATAAAGTGTTTAGTCTGTCATATAAAACTGCATGTATGTACTTCAACTCTTTTGAGATCTGTTCTGCTCATTCAGACAGTCTGAGAGGGGTATGAAGGGGTTCTTACAGCCTAATCTACACCTGTGTCTGTCTTTTGGACATTTTATATATTTTTAATAGAATTAATTCTGGTCCTGCAGAACAAAAGAACTTAACCTTCTTTTCACTGTTCCATCGAACTCTTGTCCAGTCTATTGAATTGGAACAGCTGCAAGGTAATAATGAATATGAGTGTTCAAAGTGAGTGTAGCGTTTCTGGTTTTTGTACTGTATAAATTGGACTTATGCACAATGCTTGCTTTCCTGTTTCAAAAAAAGTCTTGGCTTCAAACCTTCCCAGAGTACATCTCCTTATTTCAAGCTGAAATGTTTAATCACAGATGGTTTGGAAATTGTCTGTGATTATTCTCTGGGAAATGATGTGAACTTCCCACATGCCCAGAGGTTCTCTTCCTTATTTCTGCTTAACTTTCTAGGGTTGAGTCCTGGGACCTGAATTTTTACAAACAGTGATGCCAAATTGTGGGGTGTTGTTTCCCCCCCATAAAATACAATGGTTGCAAGTTGTTGAAATCTGTGAATGATTAAAAGGCTCATTATTTGGGCCAAAATAATAAAAATCCCTAAGGGGATTTACCTACTCCAGCATTCCACGAAAGAATGCCAGCAACCAATAGGCATTAGGCAATCCACCAGAAACTGGCCAGGGACCTGCTAGGTTTATCTTCTGTCCATCCCTGGTCTATTGTGTTCAGACTTACTTAATAAAGATACAAAAGAACTTATAGCCTGGAAAATGTTGTTGGTCTTTTAAGGTGCTGCTGGACTCCACCCACCTGATTAAAAATAGGAACATGAGAAGAGGGCTGCTAGATCAGACCGTGGATAAATCTAGCCAAGCATCCTGTTTCCTCCAGTAGTGGCAAGCCAGATACTTCCGGGAAGCCCACAGGCAGAGCACAGAATTTTTAGGTGGCTAACCAACTGCCTTTGAAAAGTATTGATTGGCTATACTTCAATGAATTGGCATGATACCAAGCACTCAGTGTAGCCAGCCACTGCTTTGAGATACTGAATGAAGGGTAAAACAGTTTACATAAGAAAAGGTTCCCACTCATTTAGAAGGAAAACTTAAATATTTTCTATTCCTTATTGCATTTAAGCACCTGAAGGAACATAGCATCAAAAAAGTATGCTCTTAACAACCTGTTTTGTCAATTAACCTTTTTCACTGATCAACATGTGTTGGTTACTCTATCAATTAAACTGACTGCAGTTTGCAACATTCTAGGATCAGTAAAGTCTAGCTGATTTGCCGTCCAAAAATTAGCCTAGTGCATAAAATAGACCCTTAACTGTGGCCCGAAGGTAGTTGTCAAATTCACTTGGGACCAGGGCTTTTTCTGGGAGATAAACATCAATAAATTAACCGTTAATGACAGCAAATAAAAATGTTTCCCAGTGGCACCTAGTGCTCAATAGAGCAGGTGCCAGGCTAATAGGAATTCTACTACTAAGGCCCCACCACCAAGGAAGACCCATCTCTAAAGTGGGGCATGATGAGCAGGCCCTTTGGCAGTGTGTTGATCATCTGCAGTAGTTTGTGTCTGTGTTATGGTGGGAAATGAGTTCTGAGTCTGGTAATTCTCTCATTCTCCAGCCTTCTTCTGTCTCCCGCGGGGGTCAGAGGACATTTTTACTTTCCTTCCTCACAGGGGTGCTGCTTGTGCAGGGTTGGACCATAGGGAAGTGGAGGGGGAAGTTGGTATCCCTTCATCTCCCCTTTCCACTGCACTTCGTGATTTTGAAGCTAAAGCAGATCCCCCACCCCACCCTAACTCCATGTCCCAGAGCTTTCAGCAAAGCACAGATCTGAGGCTTTCCTGAGCGTGTTTTTGTCCGCAGACCTCTGCCTTTGCAGCAAAGAGTGTAGGACAGACAACACAGTTCTGGGAATACAGTTACTCAAGATGGTTTAGTCTTGCGTGGCTAACCCTGTGACAAATGACTTGAGGTCAGATGACTTGGTGAAGGTATTCATCCATCCAAGAGCAGTGAAAACTCCCAATTTTATTCCAGCTCTGAAGAATGCATGAATTATCTTCTGGTCTAAGTAGCCCATTTATGCTGGGAAACAGCCTGTGTGTGGCAAACATGTAATGTATGGGATATACTCAGTAATGAATTAGAGCGGTGATTTTCTGACTCTCAGTGTCTTTAGCAATGATTCACTTTGGCCAGAGAGGTTGTAGACATCTGCTTCTTGGATTGTACAGATGGGGAAAGCACTTTATTAAAAAAAAGTTTTAAACATTGACTATTCATATTCTTTTTATTTACCTTTTTATTCATATTCTGTGTAAAAGCTTACTGAATTCCAGTTAATACCGCCTTGCTTATCCTGGCTAAAAATATCTCACTTTGGTTCTGAAGAATTCCAGTTATGCCTGCAGCTGTGAACATAGATGTACCAGCCAAATGCCTGTCATAGCAGGGGGAGTTATATGGCTCTAGTGGATGCTGAGCTGTATTTGGCCCTTGGAATACTGATGCTATATGCATAACAAGCAAAGGGGGCGCTGTCTTGGGGACACTGTTGTTGCAGCTGAACATATTCCTTTAATACTGGGGCTTTTTCAGGTTCCATGCATGTCTGGGAGCTGAGGGGAAACCCTCCCCTTGTGACTTTCTGCCCTGGAATTCTGCTGGTTGACCAAGACTAGGTAGGATCTTCCCAGTCAAGACCACTCTACCTTGTAATCATTGAGAATGGGGATATTGCAGGTAAGGCTAAATGTCCCTTTCCCTCAAAAATTATTCCCTGCCCACTTGTGAACACATGACTAATGGCCCTGTGGTGCCCAGTTTGGCTCTGATCATGTGTCCATAGAAGGCTACAGCTGGGAGATGCCTCGGGGCAGTGGCAAGCCACAGAATTTAGCCTGGGGCAGAAGCTGTCCTCAAAGATGGTGATAGAACATGGGGCAAGTCCTTTTAGCTGGTGAATGACATCTGCACAGGATTGCATCATTGGGTATGCTGCAAGGCTGGATGAGGGATTTCCTGTTAATGGCTACGGAAAGAAGAGTCAGGAAGAATCCCCAGTTCAAGTCGTGCCTGGGCATGAACTCACTAAATGTTCTTCAGCAAGCTGCTATCAACCTTATCCCTAGCACTGGCTTACCAGAATTATAGTGTTCTTCAAGGACTGCTGGGGGAACACAGGCAGAAGTCCCTCAGCAGTGCCAAGAGCGGCTGTTCAAAACCAGTGCTGTGACTGTGGAAAGCCAGTGCAGAAAACATTTGTGGAGTATACAGACATACAGAGTTGCCATATACAGATTCAAACCATGTAGCTCACTTAATTTATTTGTTATTTACATTATTTATAGTTGGCCTTTCTCACAAGGCAGATTACACTGAGCGAGTCAATACAATTAGCAGGATGGAACATTCAGTAAAACAATGAAATAGGATTTGGGTCGTAGAACCAACCAGAAATCTAAAAACAGAACTGAAGCAAAGCGTGTTAATATGATATATTAAATGGATCCAATTTACGGCAAACTAGGGCTTTTTTTCCTGGGGGAACGCACTGGAACAGAGTTCCGGAACCTCTTTGACAAGATTCTTTTAAAAATGTTTACAGGTTTTCATGAGTTCTCAGTACACAGATCGAAAACTTCATTTCCCCCTTGAGAGTTCAGGCACCAAACTCTGCATTTGTCCAAGTAACTTTGTGGATCATTTTGTACAATGGTACTCTATAGCCTGTGTATAAAAGCCCTCTTGAATAATTCAGTTTCACATAGTTTGTGGAAAGCCAGGAGAGGGGGAGCCCTCTTGACCTCCTCAGGCAGGCCATTCCACAAGGTGGGGGGCGGGGGCACAACAGAGAAGCCATGAGTACAAGCAGGAGCTGATTATGCCCATTTGCAGGCTAGCACTTGCAGAAGGCCATGCTCTAGAGTTGCCAACCTCCAGGTAGTGGCTGGAGATCTCTTGCCATTACAGCTGATCTCCAGGCAACAGAGATCAATTCACTTGGAGAAAATGGCTGCTTTGGAAGGTGGACTGTATGGCACTATATGCCATTGAAGTCCCCCCCCCTCCCCAAGCCCCACGCTTTCCAGGCTCCACCCCCAAAATCTCCAGGTATCTTCCAACCTGGTGACCCTACCCTGCTGAGATGACCAAAGCTGTTGTGTGGCAGAGCATAGGGAGAGAGACGGTCTCACAGATACAAAGGGCCAAGGCCATGAAGGGTTTTGTATGTGTCAGCCAATACTTTAAATCTGAGCCCAGTAACTGATGGGCAGCCTGTGGAATGACTGCAGAATGAGAGTAGCTCTCAAAAATAGCCAAGCTGCAGCATTCTGCATCAGTTGGAGTCAGGGCTATTTTTGGGCAGGAACGCACAGGAACAGAGTTCCGGCTGGCTCCCAAGTTGGCCACGCCCAGCAGGAACTCATTAGCATAATAGGCCACACCCAACAGCTGAAACTCATTAGGATTGGCTACATTAGGGGTGTGTGGCCTAACATGCAAAGGAGTTCCTGCTGCAAAAAAGCCCTTTGACAACAAACAAGGTAAACAGGATAACAAGCAAAAGGTGGGTGTGGCTGGATAACCACACTTCTGGTAACATGGGGGTGCGTCCTGATGTGCTAATGAGCTGTGCTGGCAGGGGTGTGGCCTAATATGCTTATACGTTTCTGGTGTTGGGTGTGGCCTATTATGCTAATGAGTTCCTGCTGGGCTTTTTCTACAAAAAGAGCCCTGGTTGGAGTTACTGAATTGATTCTGAAGAGAGACCAATGCACAGTGTATTGCGCACAGACAGCAGCTTTAGGGACATGACATCATACAGGTAAAAACTTTTAAATGCTTCACTGTAGTCTTCCAGTCTAATGGGTTGTGGAGAGCTCAAGTAGTGAGTGTTAGTGAGAATGCCCATAGAATTACCTCAGCCATCTGTTTCTGTTTTGCAAAAGGGGCCACTTGGATCCCCATGTCAATTAAGGTTTTTTGGGGGGAAGGTTGTTGCCCAATTAATGTACTACTACTGGCTTTGCCTTCTGGAACTGACACAATCTTAAATTCTTGCAGTCACTATCTGGAATCCTTCAATGTATTCCAAATGCTCTCCTCAGTTTGGAGGCAGGGCTAGTTCCACTTGAGGCATGCATGCAGGTCCGAGTGACCACCTATTTATTTATTTCTATTTATATCCCGCCTTGCCTGACAGGCAGGCTCAGGGCGGCGTACAATGAGTTAAAATTACAATAAAACAGATAAAATTCAACAGTAATATATAAAGTGCAGATTAAGTACAATAGCAAAGTGCGGATGGCAATAGTTGTAAGATGGTCCAGTATGACTAGACCAGTATCCAGGGGTCATTTCCTGCAGGAGCGCACAGGAGCGGAGCTCCGGCAGTAAAGAGCCCAGGGGGCGGGCACATGCGACAAGCCCCACCCCCTGCTCCCAGCAGCCCTCAGTCAGAGCAAGAAGCAGCCAGGTAAGCTGCAGGGCCCCCCCTGGCCCCCCGGTCCAAAACAGTCCAGTGACACCTTTAAGACCAAGTTTTATTCAGGTACGAGCTCTCCCCCCTCTGCGAGGACAGATCTGCATGTTCCCCCCAATAGCTAGCAATCCAAAACAGTCCAGTGGAGCCTGAGCGGTGCTTGTTGCCTTCTGACACACTTCCGGTGATATCAGGGGGTGTGGCATATGCAAATAAGTTATGCTAATGAGCTCCTGCACCTCTTTTTCTACAAAAGGACCCCTGCCAGTATCCCCAGTAGAGTCCCAGTAGCATGCGGGCGTAGTAGATGATTTCAGTAGCTCATTCATCAGTGTTTAGTATTGTGGAAACTAAATTGCCACCCTCAGGGACTAACTCCCTTTATTCTTGCAAATAACTGTCATTCAAGCTGGCTGAGAACTGTCAAGGGAAAATTACAAGAGTATGGCCTCTTCTCTCCCCCCCCCCCCCCCCCCCCCCCCCTTTTCCTTCCACCTCT
>NW_015167531.1:1212787-1215897 GCF_001447785.1 Gekko japonicus | reverse complement strand
CCCCCCCCCCCCCCCGCCCCAGCCATTTTTTCATCCAGGCTTCTAGAAAGCCAAAGAAATAATTAAGCAATTGACCTGGCCCTCCAATCTGACAGGGCCTGGTTGCAGAGGTATCCTACTGCACCACACCGTACTGAGGATTTTTGGCCAGCAGACTTATCTTCCTGCCTTAAAGATTCTTAAGCACCGAAGAATCTTCACTTTGGCACTTTTCAATGCTTTGCCCTCAGCTTTTCTGGAAGGCAGATTTCTTCACATTCCTTATTCCCAACAGGTTTGCCCTTGTCAGATGGGAAAGGCTAAGACAGTTGATCACATATTATTACACTGCCCTTGTTATGGTGATATACATTCCCATATATTAACAGCAATTTTAATAAATTCCCCAGGAAGATAAGAGCAATTCTACACTTTCCTTCTCTTTTCAGACTTCTCTAAAGAAATAACTCATAATGTGATGAAATGTTGTATAATGGCATACTCAGTACAAAAGAAGATGGCTGGGTCCTCAAATAACTAAGCCCCGCTATTGTGAAATGGATGTGAGAATTTTGGAATGTTGGATTATAACTGCACATATCAGTACTTTGGGCTGGTCTTGGTATTGTACGTGGCAGTTTTTATTAATACTTTTCAAGCTGATCTTGTATCGAAATAAACTGAATCACAGTGCATTGTAGTAGTCTAGTCTCAATGTGTCACTGTGGCATGGATCTAGGTAGCCAGATCAGCCATATCAAGGTACGGGGCCATTTTGTGAGCTAGGCTGTTAGAGTTTTTAAAGGTTTTCCTTGCTCGAAAGCCAGTTGAATCTGACTCTAGGGCATGGTGCTCATCTCCATTTCCAAGCCGAAGAGCCAGCGCTGTCCGAAGACATTTCTGTGGTCATGTGGCCGGCATGACTAGACACCAAGGCGCATGGAACACTGTTACCTTCCCACTGAAGCGGTAACTATTTATCTACTTGCAATTTCTTGCTTTAGAACTGCTAGGTTGGCAGGAGCTGGGACCAGAGACGGGAGCTCACTCCGTCATGCAGCAATCGGGTTTCGAACTGCTGAATTACTGACCTCCTAGTCTGCAGTTCAGCATCTTAACCACTGAGCCACCACAGCCCCTTAGGCTGAGCTAGAAGAAAGCCTTTTCTAAAGGTCTTTCCCAACATAACTGAACCAATGATGCCAGGAATTGAACCTGGGAGTTTCTGCATGCGAAGCAGGTGCTCTGGCACTGAGCTGCAACACCCCCCCCCCCCTTCATCACTGCTTCATCACTGTGTTAATTTCCACTTTTGTTCTGCCTCAGAGTGTTTGTGGCTGGGCAACCTTGGTTAAAGAAACAGAATGCAAAAATAGGAGATGGAACACAGAGCTCTCCCTCAGCTGAGATGACCGTATGCAGTGCATTATGGTACTTGAGGTTAAGAATGTATCAATGATGCCAGCTGCATCCTAGTTCAGTGAAAAGGTCATAGATCTTTCTCCTCAGAAGGAGTGATTGAAAGGCACTCTTGGCCACCAAATGTGTGGAGAACTCCTTCCAAAGGAAGGAATTATGTAATTCTTTCTGGTATTCCTCAGTGGAGTGTGAGGAAGAGACCAAGCCCTACGAGGAAAGGCTGAGGGACTTGGGAATGTTCAGTCTAGAGAAGAGGAGGTTGAGGGCGGACATGTTTGTTCTCTTGAAGAATTTGAAAGGCTGTCACTGAGAGGACACTAAATACAATGGGACCACAGAGATACTACAATAACAAAAACTGAGAGGACAGCAGGGAGCTGTTCCTGTTGGCAGCAGAGGATAGGACTCGCAATAATGGGTTAAAATTAAGAGTGAGAAGGCACTGGCTGGATATTAGGAAAAACTTTTTTACAGCAAGAGTCGTGCAACACTGGAATCAGCTGCCGAGGGAGGTGGTGCGCTCCCCCTCACTGGCAGTCTTCAAGCAGTGGCTGGATGAACATTTGTCAGGGATGCTCTAGGCCAGTGATGGCGAACCTTTTAGAGACCGAGTGCCCAAACTGCAACCCAAAACCCACTTATTTATCGCAAAGTGACAACACGGCAATTTAACCTGAATACTGAGGTTTTACTTTAGAAAAAACAACTCATACATTAACTTAAGATGATCCAAACAAAGTAAGGAAAGCAGGGAGCGGTGGCGCAGGGAGCAAAAGCACCTGCCTTAACATCTAACGAACAGCTTGTAGGCTGTTCGATACCCACCGCGGCCGGGGTGAGCACCCGGCCCTAGTCCCAGCTCCCGCCCACCCAGCGGTTCGAAAGTCATAACAACTTACGAGTAGATAAATGGGTACCTGCCTTAGAAGGCAGGGAGCACCCTCCTCCATTGGGAGGTGAGGTGGGAACCTCAGCAGCGATGGTTTGGCGAGTGGCAGCGGAGTGACGTGTAATGGCACCGGTAGTCGCGGTGAGCGGAAGAAAAAAGGAGACGCGACATCTAGCAGTGAACCAGCGGCGAAGGCAGAGCCCGGAAGGTGTGAGGACGCTCGGCGCAGGCGTGACGGAGCCTGAGGGACGGAGCCAGTGCCGCACCGATGCGATCAGCACGACGAATGGGCCCGCCGACTCCAAAAGATCTCCTGAGGAGCCTGAAGAGAGCGGAGGGAAGTTTTAACAAAGTAAGGAAAGCAATCCCAAATGCTTTCATTTACTTAAAATTATTTGGC
This sequence comes from Gekko japonicus, assembly GCF_001447785.1. Classification (NCBI taxonomy): domain Eukaryota; kingdom Metazoa; phylum Chordata; class Lepidosauria; order Squamata; family Gekkonidae; genus Gekko; species Gekko japonicus. The sequence goes on along the minus strand of NW_015167531.1, from coordinate 1,213,210 downwards.
AGAGAATTCGACACTTTAATGATGGTCTGGGCCTGGCTGGGGCGATGGCACGCGTGCCCACAGAGAGGGCTCTGAGTGCCACCTCTGGCACCCGTGCCATAGGCTCGCCACCACTGCTCTAGGCTGATCCTGCATTGAGCAGGGGGTTGGACTAGATGGTCTGTATGACCCCTTCTAACTCTGTGATTCCATGATAGGTGCAGAGATATGTCTTTTCTCTAGCATACATGTGTGTTAACAGCCTGCATATGTACACTAAATACTGTGCATGTGTACAGCCTTCCAGTTGACACACTTCAATTCTTTTATACCATTGGTATCATATTGTGTAGCAGTTGAGTTTTTCTAGCGTACTTTCAAGATACATAATAAACCCTTGGCTTTTACATGGGGGGGGGGCTATGGATGTGCAGATACACCATT
>NW_015167531.1:1158936-1212750 GCF_001447785.1 Gekko japonicus | reverse complement strand
CAAAGTCTTCACTTTATCCATTTTCTTTGCTAGTGTTTCAATTTGTTTCACGCCTTTTATGGACAACTAACACAAAAAATATGGTTTGAAATCACATACATTTATTGGAGATAACATGCATAAGCAAACGACAACAAAAGAGCCATGACAGTAAAAACTCACAGGTTCTTTTTCCATAAAGGAGACAGGAGAACAGAATGCAGGATTCTCAAATCGAAAGAAAATGTATCTGCTAAATTCGGTAGCCATTCTATGGGGAAGGGGTTGTTACTAGTGGAAATTGCCATCAGGTCACAGCCAACGTATGGCAACCCCTCATGGGGTTTTCAAGGCAATAGATGTTCATAGGTGGTTTGCCATTGCCTGGCTCTGCATAGCAACCCTGGACTTCCTTGGTGGTCTCTCATCCAAATACTAACCAGGGTCAACCCTGCTCAGCTATTGAGATCTGAGAAGATCCAGCTAGCCTGGGCCACCCAGGTGAGGGCTAAGGGGTTATTGCAAAGTAAAAACACACAAGACCAATGCTCCCTCTAAGCTGTGGAATCTTGTGAGCAAAAATTCTACTTTGTGAGCTACAGCCATTAAAGTTGTGAGCAAGCAATTTGGCTACTGCATACATTAGTTTGCTCTGGAGCCATCCTTCCTGAGCTGAGACAAAACTGTGTGAGCCGGAGGTTAAAAAACTGTGAGCTAGCTCACGCTAACTCACCTTAGAGGGAACACTGCACAAAGTAGAGCCTTCAGAAAGTGTAACACTGTTCAAGAGAGGCCTTGGTTGATATCTGCTTCTATGAGAATTAGGGATAGTATATGAATGTCTCTGTTTTTGTCTGTAAACTGTCGAAGGGCATGGACCAAGAACTGCCTTTTAGGTCTTGCGTACAAACTCCCAAAGGGGGCAATAAGATAGCAAAGCGTGTCTTTCTTTGGTCAGTGGAAAAACCAGGGGGTTGTTAATCATCCGGTGTCTCGCTGTGTTTGTCTGCTGGTAAAGTGATCATTTTGTCTAATTGTTACTGTCTAGGTAAGAGTATGATACACTTGACTTGCCCCAATTGGTTTTGGAGGATAATGATGAGGCTTTCAGAAACAGCTTGGATGGGCAAAACGTGCTCTGTCAGGGCTCTGAAGGAGATTTAAGGTGCCGCTTGCTGTGATTAGCTAGAGGCTCACTGTCTGCAGTCATGAGGTAATCAAACCAAGCATTTACGTGAGGCGGGAAAGAGGGAAGCGGTGAAGGAGAGGTTGTTTTCTCCTTTTCAGATCAAAATGGAGCACAGACATTTTCAAAAAGGTAGATCCCAAAGCTCAAGTTAATCCATGCCGTAGTATTCCCCATTACTATGCATGGGTGTGAAAGTTGGACTTGAAGAAAGCTGAGGGGGAGAAAGTAAATTCATTTGAAATGTGGTGTTAGAGGAGAGTTTTACGGATACCTTGGGCTGCCAAAAAGACAAATCAGGGGGTTCTGGATCAAATCAAGCCTGAACCTAGCAGCTAAAACGACTCAACTGAGGCTATTGTACTTTGGTCACATTACGAGAAGACAAAAGTCACTGGAAAAGACAATAATGCGAGGAAAAGCTGAAGGCAGCAAGAAAAGAGGAAGACCCAACAGGAGATGCATTGACTCTATAAAGGAAGCCATGGCCGCAGGTGGGAGAGGGGCTATACCCCCCTCAGATGTGCCCAGAACCCTCCAAATGGATGCCAGACCCCCTGGTGCAAGGGGTCCGGTTTCATGCGGGCAAAATATGAAGTTGCAGCCAAGCAGAAGGGAAGGGCGAGGGGTGGCCTTATCAGGTCTTCCTGCTTCTGCAGCCGGTTTCTCAAAGCCCCTGTCTTGCTCAGCCATAGCTGGAAGCAGGAAGACCCCCTTGTTCCCACCTAGCTATGGGCCTGCTTGCAGAGTATGCAGTCTCTTCCCTTGCCCCAAAAGGTATTCCATGGAGGCCAACCTGCCGCTTCCGCAGAGAGCCCTTAAGGAAGGCCTGGTCTCCTGGGCTGGCTCCTCCCCCAGGGCTAAGTCTCAGCACCACTTCCTGGCTGAGACACTTTCCAAGGGTGCCGCTTCACTGTCTGTCCACCGTTCCTCGAAGGCTGACATGCTTTCCGAGGGCGCCGCTTTGCCATCTCTCTGCTAATCCTTGAAGGCTGCCTGCAGGGTAGACCTGCCTGGGAGAGCCCGCTAGATTGTGAAGTGTTTCATTCGGAGGATGAGCATGCTTTTTTCACCTCTCCTGGTTGCAGCCTCTCTCTCTCAATTAGATTACTGTTAATTAGATTAGTCGTCAAATCTAATTAGTTGTGATTTAATTATGTTTCAGAAAGTACAGACCAAAACAGATTTAATGCCTTTCAGACAAAAAAAAAAAGGCTCAGGACATGAATCCTTCATGAGAAAGCCTTTTCTGGGAACAGAATGGTCTTGCGTGCCCTACAGAAGGCTATTAATGTTGGCGTAGACTGGACTGACACTGAAAGCAAGTGGTAAGAAAGAAGCTTCTCTGCCTGAGTGTACTGGCTTGCAGGCTCCGAGTATCAGGTGCCAGAGGTCAGGTTAGGCAGGGTTGTTCAGTCCAAGGTCAGGGGTCCAGAAGTCAGGCAAAGCAGAGTTGTTCAGTCTAAGCTCAGAGGTCCAGAGTTAGTGGGCTAGCATCTATTTTTTTAAATATATTTTTAATTTGCTTTTTAAGATTTTAGAAATAATTACATCATCCAATCTTTTTATAACAGTTGCAGAGATTTTCACATTTTATATAAAGTAAACATAGGTCCTGTTCACACTAGGGGTTTTGGGCCGGGAGCGGGACGGATCGGGGGCGGAGCAAACGGGCGCGATCCCACGGCAACATCTGGGAAGCGTTGCCTGCCCGTCCCCGATCTGTCCTTTCCGCCCGAAAACCCGCACTACAGAGAACCACCTACCTGGGTGGTTCTTCTGCTTGAAGCGCCGCAAGCCGGGCCGTCGGATCGCCGGCGCGTCTTTGCGCAGGCTCATCCCCGGCTCCTAGCCGAACTGCGCATGCTCCGACATGCGCAGTTCGGCAGGCTCCCCGTCTGAACTGTGTTTTCTCCCCGGCATCTGATCGTGCCGGGGAGAAAAGGCACCGCGGCCCAGGGGATCGTGGGATCCCGCCGCGGCGTCTCAACTTTGGCACGGCTTTTAAAAGCCGCGCTTTGAGCGACTTATCCCCTGCAGTGTGGCAGGGGCCATAGATATATATTTTGCATTATCATTTAAATATTAGGCAATATGAATATACAAATAGTTTAATGCGATATCTATTAATTTGTTTCCTTCATATACTTAGCTAAAATTTATCTCTTTTAACCATCTGTAGAAACAAACCCAATAATTATCAAATACCTCTGAACTTTTTTCTTGAAAAGGCTAATTTCTCCATCTCTGCTACGTCAAATAGTTTATAAATAAATTCTTCTTTAGTAGGAATATTTTCCATCTTTCTAGGAAAACGATGCTTGGAGAATTACTGGAAAGGGGAGGGGTATTCTTCTTCAGCCCTTAGGTGGTCAGAGTCCCATATACTGGGCTTGCTACCCATGTAGAGCAAGAGTCATGAATGTTGGGGTCTGCAGTAGGAAGGGGGGAAGGAAATTGCCCTTCCTGCTTCTTCCAGCCATAGGTAAAGGTTTCCCTTGCTCGAAGGCCTGTCGAATCTGACTCTAGGGGGCGGTGCTCATCTCCGTTTCCAGGCCAAAGAGCCAGTGCTGTCCAAAGTCATTTCCATGGTCATGTGGCCGGCATGACTAAACGCCAAGGTGCACAGAACGCTGTTACCTTTCCACTGAAGCAGTATCTATTTATCTACTTGCAGTTTCTTGCTTTCGAACTGCTAGGTTGGTAGTTGGTAGACTATGGGGCCAGACACGGGAGCTCACTCCGTTGCGCGGCACTCGGGTCTTGAACCGCCAAACTACAGACCTTCCGGTCTGGAGCTCCGCATGTTAACCTCTGAGCCACCGCATCCACCTATTCTTCCATCCATGGAATAGTTTAAATAGTAGGAAATGGAATGAAGTTCTCATCTAGGCCGGCCCTGGAACATAACATTTGCAATTAAATGGTGCCTGGCTCTAATGACAAGTCCTTTCATTAGCCAGGGGCAGCACAAACACTGCAGTGATCATCGTGGGCCACAGTATGCAGAGCTTGAATGTTCAGCCACACAGCTGTTGAAAGAACACCTTGAAACTTAATGTGGCACAGAAATGAGGCACGGGGGAACTGAAAGCAAAATGCCATTGGAGAATGCAGCGGATAGCAGCCTGAATGGTGGTCTCTGATTCTGAGGTAATTACAGCCGTCTCTGACCTTGTGTGATGGTTAGTGGTTTTGGACCGTGAAGCCTGTCTCTCTAAAAAGGGAGGAAGTAAGTGTTGCCAGCCTCCAGGTGGAGCCTGGAGATCCCCTGAAATAACAACAGATCTCCCGATGACAGAGATCGGTTCCCCTGGACAAAATGGCTGCTTTAGATGGAGGACTCTATGGCATTATAGCCCACATGGGCATGCCTTCTCCAGGTTGGACCTGGGGATCCTGCAGATTTACACCTCCTCTCCAGACTATGGAGATCAGTTCTCCTGGAGAAAATGGATGCTTTGAAGGTGGACTTTATGGCACTGTACCTCACTGAGGTCCCTGTCCTCCTCAGGCTCCAACCCTGTATCTCCAGGAGTTTCCCAACCTGGATGTGGTAACCCTACCCCCCCCCATCCCCTGCCCATGGCCAGGAGGGACTGGCAATTCTAGGGCCCTCCCCTATGTAAACCCCACCCTCCACAGGTTCCACCCCTAAGTCTCCAGGAATTTCCCAAACCAGAATTGCCAGTCCTAGGCAGAAAATAGCTGCCGTGGGGACAGGGGCAAGGGAAATGGCTGCCATTTGGCAGGAGTGGGGAAATCCAAGTTTTCCCACCCACATTGCAAGCATCCAGGCTTTCCTGAGATCTTTTCTAGAATGTTGCAGCAAAACTGGTTTGGGAAAGATCCGAGAAAAGCCAGGGAAGCCCCAGGAGGTACATGAATGCATTACAATGCAATTGGGAAATGGGGGAAAACATTTCCTAACAACATCAAACCTGGAACAAATAACCTGTGTGGAAACAACCTAAATAACACAGGAGTCTCCAGCAGGCAGCTCCTTAGTTAGGGGAACGTTGCCAGCTGCTGCAGAGTAGCCAATGTTGGTCTAGTCTAGAAGACCCAGGAAAGGATCACAAAAATTCTACTTGAGGCTTTTAAAAAATTAATATTTGACAGGGTTCCCCCCCCCTGTGCTGCTTAGCTGAGAGCTTGATTTCCAGTGCTCTTCCTAGTCTACATTCTGTTTCTCACACAGAATTTATGGGGTTGCCAACGGGCTGGGAGAAAAATGGCATGTCCCTTTAAGACAGTTTTGATTTGTGGAAATGGGCAGAAGACACTTTTCATGGCATCTCCTGGTTAATAACATCCTATTAAATTTCTATTTAAGTGACCGGACATTTTTTTCCCTCCAGGCAGTTGGCAAATGGAAGAATAAAACTTGGTAGAATGTATGTGCAGTTGGGCATCCGTGTCATAGGAGGAAGAACGCTTGCCTGGTTCCTCCTGGCCATTGGCAGGGGTTGGGGGGGGGGTAGGGTTGTCAGATCCAGGTTGGGAAACTCCTGGAGATTTTGGGGTGGAGCCTGGGGAGGACAGGGAGAAGGAGAAGGGAAATGAGAAGATTTATACCCCACTCTTCACTACCCAAAGGAGTCTCAGAGTGGTTTACAATCCCTTCCCTTCCCCTCCCCACAACAGACACCCTGTGAGGTAAGTGGGGCTGAGAGAGCTCTCTCAAGAACTGCCCTTGAGAGAACAGCTTTGAAAAAACTTGTGACTGACCCAAGGTCACACCAGCAGCTGCATGTGGAGGAGTGGGCGATCAAACAGTGCGTTACAAAGAAGAGAAGAAGAGAAGAGATTGGATTTATACCCCGCCCTTCACTTGGAGTCTCAGAGCGGCTTACAAACTCCTTTCCCTTCCCCTCCCCACAACAGACACCCTGTGAGGTGGGTGGGGCTGAGAGAGCTCTTGACACAAACTGCTCTTTCAGGAATAGCTGTGCCAGAGCTTGTGACTGACCCAAGGTCACATCAGCAGGTGCAAGTGGAGGAGTGGGGCATCAAACCCGGTTCTCCCAGATTAGAGTCCGCACACTTAACCACTACACCAAAGTGGCTCTCAAAGTTCACCCTCCAAAGCAGCCATTTTCTCCAAAGGAACTCATCTCTGTAGTCTGGAGATGAGGTATAATTCTGGGGGTGTGGGGGAGGGGCTCCTGAACTCTTTCCCTCATATTCTTTTCCTGTTAAAAATATGCCTCCTCAAGCTACTGCCTCTCTGCTCTTGGTGTCATGAAAGGACACTTCACATAAATATCATCGTCAAAGTTTCTACTATAAACTATAGTTTCCAGCTATAAACCTGGAACCATTACGTTATTTCCGCCTCTCTATTTATCATCACAGAGCTAAACTCTGTGGATTCAGGGGAAGAAATGTGTTGACACCTATCTGATTTCTTCTTTCGCCCAGATGCTGTACAACTGGGTGTTTTTATTTCTTGTGTCATGAGTTCTATGTTATATTCTTTAAGATAAAAATCTCTCCTTCCGAAAAATTGAGAATCAGTGGGTCCCTGAACCCACAAAAAAGCCTCCTGCCTTGGCTCATGCTTATAAGAGAGAAGCAGGGAGCAGGTGCCTGTTTAGCTGAGAAGACCTCCACCTTGGCTGAATCAAGTAGGAAATTCTTGCAGTGACTGGTTGTTAGCTGACAGCCTGGAGTTCTAATTCTAGCAGGCTGGTGGCAGCAGAGAGCAGAGAGAAATTCCCCATTTGGGAATTCCTGGGATAAAAACTGGGAGAGGTCAGCTCTTCATCAGGGTCTAGCAACTTTCGACCTGGGCCAGCTGAATAAACCCTGCATTTTCTGATCTGGGAAAAAATAAAATAGGGGTCCCTGGGAAAACAGCTCCTTGTTGTTAGGGTTATATTGTTTAAATGAGCTCTTGCACGGCCACTCACTGGCTTGTGTTTTCTCTTGCAGACTTAAAAAAAAAAACAATGTATATTTTAACTGACCTTACATGGCCGTCAGTGGCTTTGATAGTTCTTTTTGAGATAGTGATTTAGTTTGGTATTTTATCCTGCTTTTCTTTCCATCTGGGGGAAGGGGCTTGCAAAATACAATTTAAATAAGCAACGGGGGTGTGGGGGTGTGGAACCCTCCAATAAAAAAATTTTCACAGCCCTACATCCTGGGCTCATGCTGGATCTGCAAGCCTGCCTCCCTTAGAGTCTCTCATTGCAAGCTATGGGCTAAGAATCAAGGCCTCCTTTGGCTCTTGCCCTCCAGGTCATGCCTCTGACCCACATCTAGGCTAAATACCGGCAAGCAGCGGAGGCACAGACACTCAGCTCGCATTCAGCTGCCTTACAGAGATTTCCCACTATCATTCATCCCCTTCGCAAGTGGAATAAAGAATATTTTAATGAAGAAACAAGCCAATGCCCTCACCCTGGGCTGCAATTTAAAAGTTTTAAAATCAGGGCCCGGCAGGTATATTTTTATTATTTACTTGCATTATTTATAGTCCGCCGTTCTTGCAGGGACTCAAGGCAGATTACACAGAATATTTTGTAAAACAAAACCCTGGGGGGGAAAAAATCTCAGAAGTACATATAATATGTAGATCGGTCTTTATGGCTCTCCCAAAGTCCAACTCTACTTTGTTCTTTTACATAAGTACATTACTGGATTGTGTGGACACACGTTTTGATTCAAAAATCCCAGTTTTTGACACAGGTTCTTTGGAAGGACGCTGTAAGTGATGCATCCCTAACCTGTACTATATCCTTGGAGGTCCCTTCCAGCTCTACGATTCTATGTACTAGTCCATTTCCCCCAAAAGTACTTAAACTTGTACTTAAACAACAACAACAACAAAACGCATTCTTGCTGCAAATAGACAGACATTGCTTGGCTCTGGTCGAATGTGTTTTTCCTATCCAACATGCACAGTTTTGCTCTTGCGTCCCTGCAGAGTGGGAGTCTAATGATAGGAAAAGGCAACGTGAGGAAGTGAGCATGGAGGAAGTGTCTGGGGAGAGATAAGATTAAAAAAGACCCCAAAAGGAAAGAAGGCGGCAGAGGATGAAAGACGGCTTGCTTGCGTGTCCTGACAGATCAAGACAGCAACATACTTTTCACAGCTCCTTCCCCCATCAAAACATCACCAGAAGACGCTGCCTTTAAAGGCAGCTTAGCACACACGTCGCCTTGTGTTCTTTTTAAAACCTGTCTGTCGTGCTGTTTAAAGGACCGCAGGCAGGCGAGATCCTTTGCGGGCTGGCTTAGGTGCTTCTGACGATGTCATTAATTTTCTTATTACTAGTCTGGAGATGTTGTTGCTGTGAGCAAGGTAGCTTTTAAAATATGCTGTGTTTTGATGCTGGGGACTGAGGGAAGGGAATGATAGGCCTGCAGAATTAAAGCAAAAACATGGACAGGGTTATCAAAAGACAGAGCAGTGTCCGGGTGACTCTTCTCCTGCATGATACCTCTCCCATATGGTTGGTAACTGCTGGTTAGGCAATTCCTGAAGATTTGGAGGTGAAGGCTGGAGGTCGGGGTTTGGGCAGGGGAGAGAGACCTCTGTAACATATAATGCCAATAAAGCCCACCCTCCAAAAGGACCGTTTTCTCCAGAGCATCTGATATCTGTAGCCTGGAGATCAGTAGTCATTATGGGGGATCGCCAGGCCACGCCTGGAGGCTGGCAACCCTACCCAGGGCCCATTGTCTCTCGCCCGTCATGCATGATTTTATCAGTTTAGATTAGGGATGCCCGAATTGGAAGCCTGTTGTGCCTGATCTGGCTCCCGAAGCAATTTTATCTGGCCTCCAGCTGCCCTATCAAGTGTGATATTGTTTGTATCTTGGCCTTCCTCCAAGGCGCTCCAAGGGTCACAGGAGTCTTGTAACCAATGTTCCCTCTAAGCTGTGGAGTTTTGTGAGCAAAAATTCTACTTTGTGAGCTACTGGCATTCAAGTTGTGAGCGAGTGACCTGGCTACTGCATCGATTAGGTTGCTCTGGAGCCCTACTTCCTGACCTAAGACAGAAATGTGTGAGCCAGAGGCTAAAAAACTGTGAGCTGGCTCACACTAACTCAGCTTAGAGGGAACACTGCTTGTAACAACCCTGTGAGATGTGGTCAAACTTTTCTCTTTTTTTGGCTCAGTCTCGTTCTGAATATTGAGCATGAGAAATGCCTTCCATGAGGCATAGTTAACTTACGGAATTCATCTAGGTTGCCAGCTCTGGATTGGGGAAATACTTAGAGATTTTGGGACTGGAGCCTGGGAATGTCGGGGTTTGGGGAGGGGAGAGACCTCAGCCAGCTATAATGCCGTAGAGTCCACCCTCCCAGGCAGCCATTTTCTCCAGGACGACTGATCTTGGTTAGCTGGAGATCAGTTGTAATAGTGGGAGATCTCCAGGTGCCACTTGGAGCTTTGGCACCCCTAAATTCACTGCTGTAAGATTTAGCAATGACGACTGGCTTAGACAACCTTTAAAGACTAGACAGATTCTTGGAAGACAAGATGCATCACTGGCTATGAGCCGTGATAACTTAGTGGAACCTCCTTGTGTACAGGCAGTGTACTTCTGAATAACAGCTGATGTGCAGGAGGAAATAACAGGAGAAGGCTTTGGTCTCAGTGCCCCCGTTTGTAGGCCTTCCAGGGGCATCTGATTGGCCATTATTAGCAAGGTGACGCTGGACTAGAGGACCTTTCCTGATCCAGCAGTGCTCTACTTACGTATTCAAGAGAGTGACTGTGAGAATGGAGCAGTTGGTACTATCCAGATGTTGTTATGCACTCTCTGTTTCTCTGAGTTGTGAAGTTCTGTGGGCACAGCAGTAAGGTTCACAGTGCAATCATATGCATATTTATTCAGAAGTCTCTCTCTACTTAATGGAGCTGGCTGTCAAGTAAGTGTGCCTAGGACTGCCGCCTTAAGTTTTCTTTCAAGTCGAGGGCCATGGTGATTTACAGTGTCTTTGTGAGAACCGCTTTTGTTTACAAATATAGGAGCAGAACACAGTGGAGACAAATGGACTCCTCTCAGCGGGCAGCACAGCCGGAGATCCTCCGCCAGGTCTGCCAAAGAGAGCCACTGCATCCCAAAGATGCTTCAGTCAAGTCACAGCTCGCTCTCCTCCGATTTTAAATCCAAAATGGCAAACTGGCTGTTTCTCACATACTCTTGCAGAGCCTGGGTGGCAGACTACCAGCCTTGCAGAACGATATTGATTTAGAATTAGACTTATAACATTTCCACTTCAGATACTGGCTGAGTATTCTTTGTATGGCAGATTGCTACATAATAGCTCTGGGTGATGGGTGGGGGCTGCATCCATATGATCTAATAGTCAGGGAATGGTGTCCTGATAGCTGGATTCTCTTTTGTGTTTTTGATGAGATATCTCGTCATGGAAGACTTCTACCTGAGACCCTGGAAGGGCTACTTCCCATTGGGATGCACCAGGCTCTGCCTCAGTAGAAGGCAATGAAACTCACTTTTTGGTGAGGGGAACATGGCTCAGTGGTAGAGCATCTGCTTTGTGTGCAGCAGGTCCCAGGTTCAATCCTCAGCGTCTCCAGTTAAAAGGATCAGATAGCAGTAAATAGAAGAAATCAACCCTGACTGTTCCCTGGAAGGCCAGATACTGAAGCTCAAATACTTTGGCCACCAAATTAGAAGGGAGCACTCACTGGAGAAGACCTTGATGTTAGGAAAGATTGAAGGTCAAAGAAGAAGGGGATGGCAAAGGATGAGACGGTTAGACAGTGTTATCGATGCAACAAACATGAAATTAAGCAAACTTCAGAGCACGATGGAAGTCAGGAGGGCCTGGCGTGATGTGGTCCATGGGGTCGCGAAGAGTTGGAGTGAACAACAACAACAACAACAACAATAACAACAAATCCGCTACTGTTCCTGCATCAGAGACCAGTTGAATTCCCGAGATGCTTTGGCCAACTCAGCTGTTTCTTCTCAGCTGATGACACACCCCTCCAACCAAGAGACACAGAGAGAGAAAGCAAAAACAACTAATCAGCATGTTTATAACAGGCAGAGACAGAAGAGAATGCAAAGTGCCTCTCGCTGGAATTAGTGGGCATTTGAGGACTCCGGTTTGGGAGGCTGCCCAAGTTGTTTTCTGGGGGGATTTTATGACTGTGCTTGCAGTACCAGCTTGCCTCCACATGTTCTGCTTGATTATATGTTAATGAAGCAGCCCATATATATATATATATATATTATGGTCAACAGTGCTCACATCAAATCTGTCCTTGCCTGAATTTTCTATAGAATATTTGGATAAAAACAGCTACACCAGTTTGGTGTAGTGGTTAGGAGTGCGGACTCTAATCTGGGAGAACCAGGTTTGATTCCCCACTCCTCCACATGCAGCTGCTGGCATGACCTTGGGTCAGTCACAAGTTCTCTCAGAGCTGTTCTCTCAAGAGCAGTCCTCAAGAGAGCTCTCTCAGCCCCACCTACCTCACAGAGTGTCTGTTGTGGGGAGGGCAAGGGGAAGGAGTTTGTAAGCCGCTCTGAGACTCCTTTGGGCAGTGAAGGGCGGGGTATAAATCCAATCTCCTCCTCCTCTTCCTCCTCCTCCTTGACTCAAGTCCGGTAGCACTTTAGAGATCAGTGAGATTTGGTTGGGATTTTGGGGGCATAAACGTTTGAGAATCAAAGCTCCCTTCATCAGATACGAGTCAGAATGGCCGTTCCAACTCATATCTGACGAAGGGAACTTTGACTCTCAAAAGGTCATGCCCTGAAAATCTTGTTGGTCTCTAAGGTGCTGATGAATCTAGCTGTTCTACTGCAGGTCAACATGGCTACCCTCTGAAACTATCTTCATGGATAAAAACATTATCATCTGTTCTTGGAGCAAATTGAGGTACACTGGTACAAGTTGAGCCATTTTGGTGTAGTGGTTAAGAGCACAGACTCTAATATGCAGAGAACCGGGTTTGATTCCCCACTTCTCCACATGCAGCTGCTGGTATGACCTTGGTTCAATCACAAGTTCTCTTAGAGTCAGAGCTGTTCTCTCAAGGGCAGTCCTCAAGAGAGCTCTCTCAGCCCCACCTACCTCACAAGGTGTCTGTTGTGGGGAGGGGAAAGGAAAGGAGTTTGTAAGCCACTCTGAGACACCTTTGGGTAGTGAAGGGCAGGGTATAAATCCAATTTCTTCTTTTCCTCTTCTTCATCTGTTATCAGAACCTGGGTATGGTTCGGTATGTAGGTAAATGATGAAGAGAGGATTATTGAGCCGGAAAGGAGGCCGTGGCAAGGCAACTTCAGAGAATTTTAAACTTTGACTTTCCCTGCAGATCTTAATGTGCTGCTGTGTTAAATTCTGATTGTTTTTGAAAAGATTCCATGCATCATCCCCATTTCTACTCTACTCATGTCTGATGAAGGTAGCTTTGACTCTTGGAAGCTTATACCCTGAAACTCTTGATGGCCTCTACGTGCTACTGGATGCAAATCTGACTATGCATAATTTGCTATTCTCCCCACCCCACCCCTATTTAGAAGAAAAATGACAGTACCACAGAGCCCAGTGGGGGGAAAGTGGGCCCTTAAACGAACCGTCACACACGCACACACACACCCGGATCTCTCAGTCTGGAAAAGGGCACCTTGGAATATACAAAGTGAAGAGTATTCTCTGAGAATGTCTAGGATGCCTTTCCTTCTCCACTGACTAAACGTATTCATCTACCACCCACTGAGATTGGCTTACAGGTACTTTTAGAACAGAAGGATCTGGCTTGTGATATTTCAGATGTGCCTAATTCTCTAGTGGAGCTGCGGTGGCTCAAGTGGTTAAGACGCTGAACTGCAGACTGTGGAAGGTCGGGAATTCAGCAGTTCGAGACCTGAGTGCCGCATAACGGAGTGAGCTCCCGTCTCTGGTTCCAGCTCCTGCCAACCTAGCATTCCGTGTGCCTTGGTGTTTAGTCATGCCGGCCACATGACCACGGAAACGTCTTCAGACAGCGCTGGCTCTTCGGCTTTGAAACTGAGATGAGCACCGCAACCCTAGAGTCGGATTCGACTGGCTTTCGAGCAAGCCTTTACTTTTTTAATTCTCCCCTTCCCACTCATGACTTCAGCAGATCATAAAACCATGAAGCAGAACAAAATTCCCCTCCTCCCAACTTGCAGTTGCCTTGTCAGTGTTGAGAATGGGATGCAGCCTTGGGCACATCTTGTCTAAAAGAGGATTGTTATGATGACTCAGCACCTGTCTTCCCCCCCCCCCACTTTTCTTTTTGTAATTGGTGTGCACTGGCTGCATTGTTTCTGCAATCCGTTTCTTTTGACATCAGCCAACTTGGCGGAGGTTCAAACAGCAGCAGCCTCAGTTGATGAACGGAGAAGAAAGCTCTTGCTATGGGCCCCAGTCTGTATGTGAGGTCATTGTAGATCCTTTTCTGGCACTACGTTTTGGCACTGCGGCATAGAGAGTTCACCTTGTGCATTCCTTAAAGTGTTACATCGGTGATAAATTATTACAATTACTTGATGTGAATACAAGTTGCTAGTTGGGAAAAAATGGGGGGGGGGGGAATGCTGGCTGTTGCGTTGGTTGCCAACTCTGGGTTGGGAAATACCTCGAGATTTTAGGGGCAGAGCCTGAGGAAGGTGGGGTTGGGAGAGGGGGAGGGACTTCAGTGGGGTATAATGCCATAGAGTCCACCTTCCAAAATGGCCATTTTCTCCAGGTGACCTGATCTCTGTCGTCTGGAGATCAGTTGTAATCCCAGGAGATCTCCAGCCACCACCTGGAGGTTGGCAATCCTAGTTGAGAGGGATTGCATCATATGTGTGGTACAAGCAAGAATGGTGGTATCATATGTGTGGTGCAGGCAAGAAAGGTGCTGTTTTTCAACAGCAGAAGTGGATTATAGCAGGATGCTTCATGCCAGCTGCAGCACTACTGAGTTTACAACAGTTTTACAGCATTCTGCTTTAGTAATATGTACAGTGCTTTCTGGCAGTAGCTGGTGCTGCCCCATCATCAGAAGGACTCAGGAGGGAGCTAAGTGCTTGGTAACTGTCAGAGTTGCACCACTGTTTTGGCCAGGGTGTTTCTGGCAGTTGGGGGTGAGTAGAATAAATTGTTCTAGCTAAACACTGAAGTCTCAATTGTGTGTTTGTGTTGCTCTTCTGAATAAGGGTTGCTGTGAGCTTGGCTAACCTATGCAAAAATACAACATGCGTAACCGGGTTTGAAAGAGTCAGGTGGGGAAGGTGTGTTGGTCTGAAGCAGAAGAACACTGGCACCTGTAAGACCAACAAAGTTTTATTCAAACTATAAGCTTTCATAGAGAGGGGGCACCCTCTCTTTTCCTGTAAATAGGGCTTGAGGAGATTTTATTCCATTGTATCTGAAGAAGTGTGCGTGCACACGAAAGCTTATACTTTGAATCCAACTTTGTTGGTCTTAAAGGTGCCACTGGATTCAAATTTTGTTCGGATTTAAAAGAGCTGTTGAAATACAACATGAGTGATGACAGGTATGAATGAAAGGGGCCATAGTCTTTGCAGATTCCAAGAGCCCCTTGGGGGCAAGCGTTCATTTGAGCAGCCGTCACTTCCTCCTCACTGTCAATGTTCCTGTGTTCTCAGCTGGCAAAAAAGCAGATGCTTATATAATCTTTAAAAAAAACCCTGATCTAGATTTGACACCAGCATTTAACACAGCAGTGCATTAAGGATCCTTCTGTCTCCGTGTACCACCCTGAATTCCTGGGAGGAATAGAAATGTGAGGAAGGAACGCCTGTTAACATGGGGGCAGCAAGATGAATTACTACACTGATCAGATTTGTAAATTACTGCACATCAAGCATGCTACAGAAATGGTTAACGATAATGAGAAGAAGGCTTTGCTGTGCTGTTCAAGTTTTATTCTGAAGGCAGTTGCCAACAGATGCATTATACTGAAGCACTGGGTGAGTTTCCAGGCCTTTGCAACTAATTTCTTGGCTGATTGAAAATCCACTGGCATACCTGGAATTATAAAGCTACACCTTGAGTAGAGAATCCTACATTTTGGAGTAATTTTGCAAGAGCAAACTGGCTGTATGTCAAGATGAATGGTTCACTGGGAAGGCGGATGCTAATTCAAAACATGCCTTTTCTCACAAACCTTTTGGCAGAACCTCTTAGTCCTGCTTTCCACTGCAACTATCCGTGCAGTCCTCAATAGAGTTGCATCCTTCTAAGTCCACTGGAGTGCTGAGTCAACAGGTGAAACTTAGTTGATCATTCCCAGCCCTCCAGTATCACCCACACCCCTTGAGAGCAGCAGACACTACAAACAGAACTAGGAGAGAGAACTACAGGAGAGACAACAGAGTGCTCACCTCCTGGCCAGACGCCAGCTGCTTAAGTAGTTGCAGAATTGCAACTGGCGGCAAATTTGACCCTCAGGCACAAGCCTATAAAACCCAGCCAAGGGAGGCTGTTAGGTGTGGAAGCAACAAGTCAGTCTACCACTAATTCTGTTGTGGTCACAGCCTTGGAACTGGCCTCGCTTGGGTGACCTTTGGACCGGCTTCTGACTATGCCCTCAGCTCTGCTTGACTCCTGCTCATGAGTAACCCTTGGACTGCTTGACTATGCCTCTCAGACAACCCCTTGGTAACAGCCCTCTTGGCTCTTTTCTCTGGGGCTGAACTGTTGACTCGGCCACCCTTACTCAGACTCTGACTGTCTTCAGGAACCCACTCTTGGCTCTGCCTGATCTGTGACAGGGGGCAGCTAGGGTTGCCAGGTTGCCCCTGGCCACTGTTGGGTGATGTGGTGGGTAGGGTGGCCAGATCCAGGTTGGGAAACTCCTGGAGATTTGGGGATGGAGCCTGTGGAGGACAGGGACTTCAGTGGGGTACAGTGCCATAGAGTCCACTCGACACAGCAGCCCATTTCTCCAGGAGGACTGATCTCTGCAGTCTGGAGATGAGTTGTAATTCTGGTGGATCCCCAGCCAGGTCCCACCTGGAGGCTGGCATCCCTAGGAGCAGCACCTGGGAGAGGCTCTGGCTTCCATGCCTTGCTGATAGGTCTTCCAGAAGGCATCTTGTTGGCCACTGTGGCTGGGCCAGGGCCAGGCATTGGAATTAATGGCAGAAGAAGGAGTTGAACCTGGGTCTCCGAGAGCTAACTGTAACCATTATGCTGTGCTCCCTCTGTTATTGGATGAGTGAGCGACTTGGCCTTTGGGGGGAATGCCCAGGACCATGCTGTACATCCAGGACAGCCTTCTGCACACCCACTGAAATGGCTCCTTGGCTGCCTTCTGTAACAATAAATGGAATTTGGGTTAAGACTTCAGTGTCTGCTTTTTGGCGGCAGTGAAGCTGCGTTTTAAGCCTTCTCCATTAGCAACAATATGTACCAGAATTCTCTCTAAACAGTCAGGCAAAAGGCCAATGAATTAATCACAAAGGAAGAGTTCTTGGCAGGGGAAACCTGATCATCTGCTCCCTTCTTGAAGCTCCCCTAAATGGTGTCCGTGCTTCCCATGACAGCGGTCAGAGAACAGAACCGCCAGCCAGCAGAAGGGGGGGGATGCATCCCAAATGCAGGGGCTGCCCTCTCTCAAACGAGCACCCTCACCCCTTCTCCATCACTCTTCCGCTCCTTAAATCGCTAGAGGGCAGGAGGGCAACCCCCACTTTTATTTGTTTGTTTACAGACTTCATGCCCTGCCTTTCTGCCCTCATCAGGGTAACCCAGGTGGCTAAGTGATTAAAAACATATCTTAAAAACCATTCAAACCAAAACACAAACAATTAAAACCAAGATTGGCCCCGGTCACACGGGCAGGAAACTGCGGGGGAGAAGCGTGGCTGTTTGCCCTGGGGCAAACTACTGCGCGGTTACGCAATCAGACCTCCCGTGGAGGTCCTGTGGAGGTACCGTGGAGGTTCCATGGCAAGGGAGAGAGGCAAAAGGCCAATGAATTAATCACAAAGGAAGAGTTCTTGGCAGGGGAAACCTGATCATCTGCTCCCTTCTTGAAGCTCCCCTAAATGGTGTCCGTGCTTCCCATGACAGCGGTCAGAGAACAGAACCGCCAGCCAGCAGAAGGGGGGGGATGCATCCCAAATGCAGGGGCTGCCCTCTCTCAAACGAGCACCCTCACCCCTTCTCCATCACTCTTCCGCTCCTTAAATCGCCAGAGGGCAGGAGGGCAACCCCCCCTTTTATTTGTTTGTTTACAGACTTCATGCCCTGCCTTTCTGCCCTCATCAGGGCAACCCAGGTGGCTAAGTGATTAAAAACATGCATAATAAGACCATATCTTAAAAACCATTCAAACCAAACACAAACAATTAAAACCAAGTTAAATTAACACAGTACAATAAAATACACATAAAGACAACCGTTAAGAATGGGGCAGGAAGGACACCGGGCAAACGCTAGAGAAATCAGTGTCTTTACCGGCTGGCAGAAGATGGCAACGGGAGGGGACAGATGAGTCGCGTGGGGGAGAGAGTTCCAGAGTTTTTACACTGTGTGGGCCCACTTGGCATTGTGAATGATGATTCCTTCATTGTGCTTGGTTGACTAATATTCTTTTGACTAATAGTAGTCTGCTGGTCATTTTTGTTTTGAGTTGATTTGTATTGTTTAATATTTTCGTAACCCATGCTGGAGGTCCCGCGTAGGATCAAAAGGCCAGGTAAAAACATTTTGAGTGCAATCCTAAAACATGCTACTTGGGAAACAGATCTATTTGGTGGGACTTCTTCCCAAGGCAAGTATGGTCAAGGGAGCATTGTTTGATAAATAAATTAGACCCCAACAGGCCAAACAGCAATCCTCCTACCATTTCAGATCAGGAAAATGGTGCAGGAGAAAAAACTGGCGCTGAACTGGGCAATGCCTGTGGGAAGTGAGCAGAACCTGCAACTGAGTTGTGACTGTTGCACAGGATAAGGACCCCAAATCCAGTCTGTGTAAAGAGTCCATTAGTACATTAACCCAACTGAGCAAGACTGTTGGTACAGAATAGCAAAGGACATTGCTTTAATGTTTCCCTAAGGGTTGCCAACTCTGAGCTGGGAAACTCCTGGAGATTTAGGGGTGGAACTTAGGGAAGGTGGGGCTTAGGGAGGAGAGAGATCATATTGGGGTATTATAATGCCATAGAATTTGCCCTTCAAAGGAGCCACTTTCTCCAGGGAGACTGATTTCTGTAGTCAGGAGATGTTATAATTCTGGGAACTGATCTCTGTAGTCTGAAGATCAGTTGTAAATTCAGGAGATCTCTAGGTACCTCCTAGGGTTGTCAGCTCTGGGTTGGGAAATACCTGGAGATTTGGGGGCTGGGGAGTGTGGAGTTTGGGGGAAGGGAGGGAACTCAGGCCCTGGTCACACGGGAGGTTTAGCCTCGCAAGAGGGACGGATCGGGGGTGCAGCAAATGGGCGCGATCACACCGCAACATCTGGGAAGCGGCACCCACCTGTCCCCGATCCGTCCCAGAAGGCCGATAATGTGCAGCAAAAAAGAACCTACAAAAGAGTAGTACCTACCTGAAACGCCGCAGCAAGTGCGGCTGTGGGATCGCTGGCGCGCCCGTCTTCAGGAGCATTCGAGGCTCCCAGCAGAACTGCACATGCGCACACATGCGCAGCCGGCTGCCTCGCTCTCCCTTCCGTGGCTCCCCCCCCCCAGCATCTGATCGTGCCCGGGAGCAACTGCGTGGCGGCTCAGGGGATCTGTCTGATCCCACTGCCGCGTGTCTCTTTTGGTGCAGCTCTAAAAAGCCACACTTTGGCCACCTCATTTCCCCCCTTGTGGCCGGGGCCACAGAAGGGCATTATGCCATAGAGTCCGCCCTCCAAAGCAGCCATTTTCTCCAGGGGAACTGGTTTTGGTCATCTGGAGATCAACTGTAATAGCAGTAGATTTCCAGGTACCACCTGGAGGCTGGCAACCTTACAACCTGGAGGCTGGCAGTCCCTGTTTCCTTTTTATGACTGAGGAATGCTCTCCATAACAGGGAATGTGGAGAAGTGAGAACAACTTTGCTGTAGATCTTTCTCTTCTGGGGAAGGGCACAAGGGCTGGGCAACGTCACTCAGAGTGGCATGTTGAGGACTGTTCTCTGTCGAGGCTGATAGCCGCTACTATAGCATGCTAGCTTTCATGGGGCAGAGAAAGGAGCTGCCGCAGGGGCCCATAAAAACCTGTAGCCAGCCCTGTCCCCTCATGCTGTGTTTCTGAAAACCAAGCTGTGAGGAGCATTTCCCTTTGCTGCGTGGGAAATGGCAGATTTGTTGGGATTTGCAAGTCTTCTCTCTGTAGTCATGAAATAATTGTTTGTTTATGCATGCTGATGCCTAAGCTAGTTTAGGTGAGGGACCCAATGACTAAGTCTGCACATATTTCCCGCCAGAGCAAGGTGACAAAATGCATAATTAGTTACCCTCGGGATTCTCCAATTGGGTAATCAATACTTTGGGGATGGATTAGAGAGTAAGCATTGGGATCCATTTGGTTGCTCTTTGTCCTTCTCTTCTAGTTCGTACTCACACGAGGTTTGGAAGTGCCAAAGTAAAGGTGTAGGACAGAGCAGCTAGACAAGATGATCTTTCCTGTCTCGTTTCTGTAACCTCCCGGTAACTCCCTCCCCCATCAGTAAGTAAAGTTTCTTTTTAAAAAGCTAATACAAGTGTTCTGCTGTGTTAATTAACTTTGCAATTTACATAGAAATCCCCAACAAGATTACACACAGCTCTGTGCCTCAGTATTCATGTGCTTGCATGAATGCACATATGCACTAGATACATCCAGTTTCTACTTGAAGATCTAAGAACATAAGAACATAAGAACATAAGAGATGCCAATGTTGGATCAGGCCAAAGGCCCATCCAGTCCAACACTCTGTATCACACAGTGGCCAGAAATACCAGTGCCTTCAGGAGGTCCACCAGTGGGGCCAGGATATTAGAAGCCATCCCACTGTTGACCCCCCCAAGCACCAAGATGACAGAGCAAAGTCAAGCTGCATGCGCTAACAGAGTTTAGCAAGCCCCTTCTTCAAAGGCAAAAAGTAGGGATGATAGTGTTGAGGACTTTTCTTGAAATCACTTTAGGCTGTTTTGACACAGGAATCCCGAGAGTTCATTTTTAAGTTCTTGTGTAAATCTGCAGACATGCATTCCCCTCCCCCCCACTGCTTTAGCTAAATGACAGTTTTCAGCCTTGAGAAGAGTAATGTATGAATCAATGACTTAATGCCCAGAATAAATCACAGAACAAGTGGAATAGAATTTGCATCAATTATTCTTTGGGATGCTTAGCAGTGGCTCACGCCATGCCATTAGAGAGCTCAAATCAGGAGGTTTAGTAAAGTCATGGTTGGCCTATGTAATGGCTTCTATATAAAGGCTGAAGCTCTCAGATTTGTAATTCAGTGAAATCTGCTTTCCTCCCCTTTTTTGAAGGGGCAAAGCTCTAGGCAAGAAATTTTAACCTTTCTTCTTACCGGCAACTTATCCAGAATACAAATGTTTATGCAGGGTTGATTTCGATGGCATATGCCAGTGTTCTGTGTAGGTATGCAAGAGTATTTCATTTAATCATACCTAGACTATAATCAGTTTATTTTTTTAAAAAAAATAAAAGTTTAATTAATGCACTGTTTATTAGCTGGGAAATACAGAGTTTCACTTTGAACCTGGAACAAACACATCAAAAAAACTCAGTCTCTCCCTTAGAGACTGAGAGGTATGCCCTGCAAAGACTGAATATTGCATGGGAGTATTCAGTTATCAAACAGCACTGCATTTTAGTAGTTAATGCATTGCTTTTATTCAAAGATGTTTTGATCTTCATGTGGCTGTTTAAAGTAACATGCCCCCCCCCTTTACAGTGGGTCCAAGTGACTGCCACAAGAGGGACCAGAAAACAGGGACTGTCCCTGGTAAATAGCGAAAGCCGGAGTGTGCACACTTTTCTTTTCATCACTGGGTTGTTTGCTTTGTTATTCAAGAACCAAAGTTACCGTCAGGAGCTATTTCTACCTAATGAGGCCTTGGGAGTCTTTCTGCCGAGTCTCATCAAGCATAATCAGATTTAGACATTGCCGTTTGCCACCCCACCCAAGATAGCCAGTTGGCACAATCAGAGTGTAATGGAGAACTGGGACCAGAGGATCTGCCCTTGGGAGTTCGTGTATGAGGGAGCCTGGCCTGGAAATAATGCCTGGCTGGCCCAGAGCTTGCCACAGCTCTAAGTACAGGGTACATCTGGTAACACTTTAGTCTTCATCTAGATTTTTTTGAATCTGTCAAGGCACAGAAATCAATAGGTAACCAGGACAGAATTCCCTTCTAGGAGTGTCTAGATTTCTGAATGATTTTGTATCCAAATAATGTATTTGCTCTTCTGAATGTTATCTTTTTAAAACATTGGTCATTTGTGGTTAAAGATATTTTAAGTGGGACCATGAAGGAAACAATTCTCTCGTTTGTCCCTCAGTACTCTGCCTCTGGACACCGAAGCTACCATGGTTAGCTATTATCGTTCCTTAGTTGCTGTAGATTTTCCGGGATGTGTGGCCGTGGTCTTGGAATTGACAATGCCAAGTTTGGTTTAAGCTGACCTGGTGAATGTGCAGGATGGAAATGGGAGGTATTTACTGCCTACCATTTTCTTCTCACCTTGACACAGAGTATTCCATCTTTCTGTGTTTATACCTCTGAGGATGCCAGTCACAGTTACAGGCAAAACGTCAGGTTCTACAATGCCAAGACCACGGCCACATATCCCGGAAAATCTACAGCAACTAATGAACTCCGGCCGTGGAAGCCTTCGACAACATATTATAGTTCCTGTTAACAGATATCTGATCGCTTTTTCTAGCCATCTAAACCAATGGTTATTGCCACTATCTTGTGACAGTGAGTTCCATGAGTTAACTTTGTGCTTCGTGTGCAGAAAGTACCATCTTTTGTTCAGTCTTGAAGGTACTGCCTGTTGACTTCCTCTGGTGCCCATCAGGTTCTAATATAAAGTGCCTGCTATACATTAAGCCCCAGGTCCAGCAGCTGACCTTGTCAGCTGCCTTGAGCCAGATATCCGGAAAGGCGGGATATAAATATTTATTTATTTATTTAATCATTCGACTTCTATACCGCTCTGACCCCCCGAGGGGTCTCTGAGCGGTTTACAATTATTTATAGTTACCTAACTTGGGCCACAGAGTTGAGGGGGGTGACATCCCTATCGACACCCAGGCAGCAAGGCTCCGATGGGTTTTTTTTTTTGCGGCATCTCTTTGGTTCCCGGCGTTCTGCTGGCCCCTGGAGCGGATCTTCCTCTAATGATGTTCCTCTGGTGGGCCCGCCTTTCCGGTCTGCAGCCCCGCGGCAGTCACAGCTTCCGGCTCCGTCCTTTTTGCAGGCTCCGCCGCGCCGCGCCGCCGCATTGCCACGCCTTCCGGACTCCACCTTT
The DNA here is from genome assembly GCF_001447785.1 of Gekko japonicus. Lineage (NCBI taxonomy): Eukaryota > Metazoa > Chordata > Lepidosauria > Squamata > Gekkonidae > Gekko > Gekko japonicus. The sequence goes on along the minus strand of NW_015167531.1, from coordinate 1,190,125 downwards.
GCCCAGGCTCCACCATTCAGTGTTAGGCTCACAGGATTCGCCAGGTTGCCGTTGCCGCCATTGTTGTTGCCGCCGTCGCTCGTGGTCACCGCCGACGATGCCGCTGCTCTTGCTGCACACCCCCGCCAAGGGTACCAAGGGGCAGGTACCCAATTTATCTACTTGCATTATGCTTTCGAGCCGCTGGGTGGGCGGGAGCTGGGACTAGGGCCAGGAGCTCACTCTGGCCACGGTGGGTCTCGAACAGCCATAGTGGCTGTTCAACGTTGTTACAGCAGGCGTTGTACTGCCTGCGCCACCGCTCCCGGTGGCAATAGATAAATAAATATAAATAAATAAATAAACCTTGAGGAATGTGGCCTGAAGAACATAATCTCATAATCTTCCAGCCCTGATCCACATTTGATTGCCCTGGCTCAAGCCCAATGCTGATGTGTAATGTAGTACCAGTGTGGTGCGGTGGTTAGAGTGTCAGGCTAGGACCAGGGTTTGAATCCCAGCTCTTCCGTGGAAGCTTTCTGAGTGACCTTGAGCTAGTCACACACTTTCGGTCGAAACTACCTCACAGGGTCGTTGTGAAGATAACGTGGTGGAGAGGAGAATGGTGTGATTCACTGAGGATAAAGGTGGGTATAATTGAAGTAAGTAAAAAATAAATCTTCTGCTGTCCTAAACCTCAAGGTGCTTTCCACTCCTCCCTTTTTTGCACACCCCAGCTAAAATATGTGTGTACACACACACACACACACACACACACACAGAGTTAACTCCTTTGTGTATATTCAGCAATAATTAAAAGAAGAACCAAACATCAGCTATCAGCCCACAATCCCAAGAAGTGCCTGTGCAGGGAAACTGTGAACTAAGCATGAAAGACAGCGAGAGATTAATTTTTTAAAAAACAGTGCAGCATATGGCATTAGAGGGAGAAACAAAAAGGGAGTCTTGTGGATAAGGAATTCACTTGGGGCAGACACATTCCTCTGCCACAACCAGTCTTTATGGTGCTACAAAACACTTCTTTTGTTTTTGCTGAAAGATCTCCTTCAGTGGCCAAGCAGCTCCTTCAGCTGTGTGCATTTCAACACACCTGGAATGGCATGATCAGTCAGCACTTTGGTCTGCGAAGGTCAGTAGGATCCACTCCGTGACTGGCAGTGGCTCTTCAGGGTTACAGGCAGAGGTCTTTCACATCGCCCACCAATGCTTTTAACTGGTGATGCCAGGAATTGAACCTGGGACCTACTCCCTTTTAAAGCCCTTCAAACCTTAATTACAGATGGCCCCTATTTCTTGGTTCTTGTCCCTAGATAATGATGTACTCCTCTCCCACCCCAACTTCTGACTTACACTCTCTGAAAAAAGGACAGGATCCAAATGTGATGATTAATGCCAGGGCTATTTTTGGGCGGGAACGCACAGGAACGGAGTTCCGGCTGGCTTCAGAGTTGGCCACACCCACTACAGCCAAAACCTCTGCATGTGTGGCTACAGAGGGAAGGCCTGAAGAGCGACACACACACCCCCAGTGACTCCAAGGCGGGTGGGCCAGGGTGGGCCTGGAAGGATTGGGGGGGGCCTTCCTTGGGCCTTCCCTGGCCTGTCCAAGGGGGGGCTTGCTCGGGCTCCTCGCTGCCGTGGGGCGCCCGGGCAAGCCAAGGGAAGGCACGGGGGTGTGGCCTAATATACTAATGTACTGCGCTGTCAGGGGTGTTGCCTAATATGCTAGTGAGTTTCTGCTGTTGGGTGTGGCCTATTATGATAATGAATTCCTGCTGGGCTTTTTCTACTAAAAAAAGCCCTGATTAATGCATAATGAACATCAAAGAGAAGAGAGTGCAACACTTCTCACTCTGTGAGTTAACGGGGAGATCTTTCTTTTGCAGCGGATGACAGTGTTTTAACCTGAGAAATACTGTGTGGATAAACTAACTTTTAAAATACTTTCAAGACATCTATTCACATTCATCGCTGCTTTTGCCTAATTCTCAGGTGCTGAATGCAAGTGTAATAACTTTTCTTGTTGCTGTAATGGCTTCCCTTGGTAGTTGCAGAATGGAACAAAGAGAAAGCATTGCATTCCCTGATGGGTTGGATGTGTTGATGATGCATGGAAGTCAGTATAGCTTCCTAAATTAGGTATGTATTAACAAAGAGACAGAGACAGAGAAAGAGACAGTGAGTGTACCATTGGTCCTTTAAGTGGACTAAGGACTCACGAGTGTAACCCAGGCATTGGAAATAAGGGCAAGGCTTAGGGCTTCCTTTCTTAAAGCCCCCCTATCACTCACACACCTTGGCTTAAGCAAAGTGCTTATTACAAGAGGGAACACACAATTTTGCACACAGGGTTTTTGCTGTTTTCCTGTTAAAGCTGGTCCAGCCACAGTCCCTCAAAAGCAGGCCTCCAGTGGGAAGGAAAGTTCTCAGGGACTCCCTCTTCACCATCTGAGAGAAGAAATCAGCATCAGTTCTAGGGATGCCAACCTCCAGGTGGGACCTGGGGACCCTCCAGAATTACAGCTCGTCTCCAAACTACTGAGATCAGTTCGCTTGGAGAAAATAGACGCTTCAGAGGATGGACTCCATGGCACTGTACCCCACTGAGGTCCCTGTCTGCCCCAGGCTTCACCCCCAAATCTCCAGGAGTTTCCCAAGCTGGATCTAGCAAGCCTACCCTTTCATAAGAACATAAGAGATGCCAATGTTGGATCAGGCCAAAGGCCCATCCAGTCCAACACTCTGTGTCACACAGTGGCCAGAAATACCAGTGCCATCAGGAGGTCCACCAGTGGGGCCAGGACATTAGAAGCCCTCCCACTGTTGACCCCCCCAAGCAGCAAGAAGACAGAGCATCACTTGCCCCAGAGCCCCTATCTATACCTTGTGGCTAATAGCCACTGATGGACCTCTGCTCCATATGCTTATCTAATTCCCTTTTGAAGCCATCCATGCTTGTAGCCGCCACCACTTCCTCTGGCAGTGAATTCCAAGTGTTAATCACTCTTTGGGTGGGGTGGGGGGGACGGACCTGGCAACCCTATTCAATTCATAGGCAGATGGTCTGGGGGTTAACTCCTCCAGAAGAAGTGATTTCCATCAAGGGAGGGCCCACACCAGACAAAAACGTCTTCAGCTGAGGCCTTTCAGCAATCCAGTCCTTGGAGAGACAACCCACTAGGCCTCATGCTCCACATCCTACCCAGTTCCCCCCCCCGCCACTCCTACACACACTCCTCCCAATTAGGGTTGCCAGCTCCAGACTGGAAAATACCTGGAGATTCAGGGGTGGAGCCTGGAGAGGACAGGGTTTGGAGAGGGGAGGGACCTCAGCAGGGTAAATTTACATAGAATCCACCCTCCAAAGCAGCCATTTTCTCCAGGGGAACTGATCTATTTTGTCTGGAGATCTGTCATTCCAGGCTGATACCCCTGCTCCAATATGCAAATTGAGTAGTTTCATTGCTCCACCCAACGGCATATATCACTAAAGTTCTACAGGAGCAAGCTTCAGGCTTCCACAGAGCAATTCCTCAGGGAGAATGCTACGCAAAACAGGAAAGGGTAGCACGGGGAGGAGAAAGGTGGCAGTGGGTGCATAAAAGAAACACTTTGTGTGTTGCCAGCCTGAGGAGTTATAGCCTTCTAAGTCCATTGACTTCAATAGCTTTAGAAGGATATAACTGCGTTTAGGAGAGCAGTTAGTCTGAAGATGGCTACAGTTTCCAGATTGTTAGATCGCTGCTAACAAAGGATCGGAGAGTGATTTCAGCAAGAAGTGATTCAGCTTTATTGAAGTAACAAACAAGCACTTAAACGCATTCATAACCAGAACAATAGACAGTGGGAGTTATGCTCCTTTTAAACATTCCCGGGCTAACATAGCCACACCTATTTACAATAACCAACCAATTTGGTTGCTTGGATAAAGTCCAATGAGAGTTCTTCCCGCTCAGGGGCTATGCATTGTCCTGATTGGTCGCTGGTATAAAGCGACCAATCGCAAGTCAGTTCAGAGGAGCCTTCATTGGGCTCAAGCTTAACATAGGAGGTGAATGAGATGATTCACGTAAGTGATTTCCAATACATTACACAGATAGAGCCCCAGAAGTGTTATCTGGAGTTCAGATTAATGAAAAGTGCATTTGAAGTGCAAAAAAAGATCTCAGCTTGCACTGAAGTCTCTCATAGAACCACATAGAATGGTTTTTTGAGCCTGCAAGCACCTCTGGATTTCTGACTGTGGTGGGCGTGGCCACAACATGGCTGCTTCAGGGGGCGGAACCAGCGACACTGTGGCTGCCGCAGCTTACCTTCATTCATACAGTGAAGATCCTAGTGCTGTGGTGGCAGCTGCTGCCAAAACAATGCTTCTTAAAAATCTACACAGCCAATCCAATCTCCAATTAAAAAAAAAACAAAACTACTTGGTGGACATCAGGAAAGGTGTCAGCGAGGGCCAGGGCAGCCACGGGCACCACAGTACTAGGGATCCCTGGTTTAATTCATTGTCAACCTCAAAAGGGGTATGTTCCCTCTAAGCTGTGGAGTCTTGTGAGCAAACATTCTACTTTGTGAGCCACTGGCATTAAAGTTGTGAGGGAGTGATTTGGCTACTGCATAAATGAGTTTGCACTGGAGCCATCCTTCCTGAGCTAAGACAAAAATGTGTGAGCCAGAGGCTAAAAAACTGTGAGCTAGCTCACACTAACTCATCTTAGAGGGAACACTGCTTACGTGTCTGTTCATTTTAACCCCGACTCCGGATTCTAGCGCTGCCCCTCCCCCCCCCCCCCCTGGCAACCCTCTGAGGTAGGTTAGGCTGGCCCTCGCCCCCCGAAGGACTCCACGGCTGACTGGGGATCCGAGGCCCAATCTTCCAGCTTCCAGCTGATGCCCTAACCACTACGCCCACCGCCTCTCCCGTGGTGGCATCCTTGGCCGGTTTCTAATGAGACGCGCTGTTCTCGGAGGACGCTTGGACCCGGAGGGAGCCTCTCGCTCGCCTCCCCGCGTCTCGTCTAATGAGCGGCTCCGGCTGCCTCAAGATTTAAACTCCGCCGCCGCCGCCGCCGCCGCCGCGCCGAAGTCGCCGGCCGCCCCTCCACCACCCAGGCCCCAACCGACCGGACCCCGGGGTTGTGTCCGAGCTGCGTCCAGCAGCCTCGCCGAGGGGGGCATGGGGGCGTCCCACTCCAGGTCGGAGGAGATCCAGGAGCTCGCCGACAAGACTGGCTGTGAGTACCCCACCCACCCCTCCCCTTTCTCTCTGCGCTGGGCTTGCGGGGGATCCTTCCAAGATTTGGCCTGGTTGGTTGGCTGGCTGGTGGGGCTCTCTCTCCCCCGGGCTTCGAGGTGCCCCTGCAACGAGTCGGAAGCGGAGCAGCTTTGAGGAACTCTGCGTCCGCCCTCGGGTGTTGCCTTATCTTTTGGCAGTTGCCTGGAAGCTTTTGAAACGCCGTCAGTGTCTCTCAGGGCAAAGCGATGAGTGACATTCGGCCGATTCTCTCTCTCCCGCCAGTTGGGGGAAGGAAGTTGAGAGAGTTCCAGTTGCGTTAACCTTTCTGCCCACAGACCTGCGGTGGCTCCAGCTTTCAAGGGCTGCTTGGCTGCAAGCGAATGCAGAAGTCTTCGTTGCACTGCCTTGGCTTTCCCCCCAATCAACCTTTGCAAATGGCAAGCAACCGTCTCCCAAAAAAACCCAAAAACAATCCAGCTGCCGGCATTTGGTCTTCTGTGCTACTTAGCAAGTGTGTTAAAAGCACTTCAGGGACATTTAGCCTGCCATAATCCTTAGGATAACCCTGTAAGCAGTGTTCCCTCTAAGCTGAGTTAGTGTGAGCTAGCTCACAGTTTTTTAGCCTCCAGCTCACACATTTATTTATGTCTTCGCTCAGGAAGGAGGGCTCCTGAGCAAACTAATTCATGCAGTAGCCAAATCGCTCGCTCACAGCTTGAATGCCAGTAGCTCACAAAGTAGAATTTTTGCTCACAAGACTCCACAGCTTAGAGGGAACATTGCCTGCAAGGGTGCTTATTTCTCACATTTCTACCCCACCTTCCTCTCATCCTCACAATGACCCTGTGAGGTAGGTTAGGCCGAGGGAGGTAACTGGTCTAGGCTTGCCAACTCCAGCATTGGAAATTTCTGGAGGTCTGGGGGCAGAGCTTGGGGTAGGGCAGGTGATGCCATAGAGAGTTAACTCTCCAAAGCGGCCATTTCTTCCAGGGAAATTGATCTCTGTAGTCTGAGACGAATCGGGATTCCAAGAGAACTCCAGGCCCCACCTGGAAGTTGGTAACCTATTTGAATCTGGGTTTCACCTGTCCAGCACTGTAGCACACTTTCGGTCCAGTTTATGCCCGCCTAGTGAATTTGGTTCCCTGACCTGGATAGCCCCGGCTAGCTTCATCTTGTCAGCTCTCAGCAGGGTCAGCTCTGTGCAGAGGCAGGCAATGGCAAGCCACCTCTTCTTTTCTCTTGCCCTGGTGTAGTGGTTAAGTGTGTGGACTCTAATCTGGGAGAACCGGGTTTGATTCCCCACTCCTCCACTTGCACCTGCTGATGTGACCTTGGGTCAGTCACAAGCTCTGGCACAGCTGTTTCTGAAAGAGCAGTTTGTGTCAGAGCTCTCTCAGCCCCACCCACTTCACAGGGTGTCTGTTGTGGGGAGGGGAAGGGAAAGGAGTTTGTAAGCCGCTCTGAGACTCCGAGTGAAGGGCGGGGTATAAATCCAATCTCTTCTCTTCTTCTTCTTTGGGGTCTCCATAAATCAGCTGTGGCTTTGGTGGGAAGGACGGGATACAAATTGAATTAAATACATAAAGAAAAGTAAATCCCGTGCAGAGGCAAGAACTGAACCAGGGACTCTTGGGCTTGCAGTTCACTTACAGCAGTTCTCCAGAAGCACCCAAAAGGTCCTTAGATCATTGGGGCACGTTCTGTCCGCTTTGACCGGCAGCTGCTCTCCAGGGTCTCCAGGAGAGAAAAGTCTTGCCCCACACCTCCTACCTGACATCCTTTACCTCGAGGACAGCACCTGTGACCTTCACCATGCAAAGCAGGTGATCTACAAACAGAATGCACAATGGAGGTGAGGCAGAAAGGAGAAGTCTGGATTCTTAAATGATGAGGCATATTTATATTCCGTGCTCTCGGCCATAGCTCTTGAGGTAGCTACTCGCCATAAAACATTTAAACAAATTAAAATACAGTACAACTAACCCTTCTCCCAGCCATGGAACCAGCAGCATGACATCAAAACGAATGTCTGACTGAAAATAAAACTAGATTTTTGAATAGCAGTAGCAGATAGAAAGCCAGCGTGGTGTAGGGCAGTGATCACTAATATGGTGCCAAGAAGCACCTTTTCTGGTGTCCTCCAAACTTTTTTTTAGAAAATGGGTGGGGCCAGATGGAGCTCTTGCCCATCAGGGCTTCTGATTGGCTCTTGGAAATCTGATTGGCTGGGCAGATTAAAATGACGTTTTGGTGGCAAACATCCTCTCTCACAGCTGTTATCCCCTGTGCTTGGGCTCCCTCTGTGTATGTCTCTGCCTCCCATGGTGGCCATTATATGATTAGCTCCCGTGGCAGCCATTTTGTGACAGCACCCACCACCCTTTATCAGAATTCCAAAGGTGCCCATAGGGCCAAACAGTTGGGGACCCCTTGTGTAGGGATTAGAGTGTCAGACTAGGATCTGGGTGACCCAGAATCTGCCATGGAATTCCCTGGATGATCTCAGGCCAGTCACTCTCTTTCAGCTCAGCCTGTTTCAAAAGGTTGTTTTCATGATGATAAAATGGAGGAGGGAAGCTTGTAAGCCACTTTGAATTCCTGATGGGGAGAGTAGTTGGGTAAAAATAACTAAATAAATAAAGGTCAAAGGGGAGGAAAACTCAGATTTGGTGAAAGTCCTGGGACAATTAGAAAAAACGTCTTACCTAGCACTTGTGGGCTTGGTGCCAGGTGGATCATTGTAGGGAGGGAATTTCACAGCTGAGGTGCCACAGCTAATAAGGCCCTGCCTCTGGTGTTCATCTGCTTTGCAAGACAGAGCTTTGGAGGCAGAAGTCCCATGATGGGCAGATTTATATGGAATTCCAAAGGTGCCCATCGGGCCAAACAGTTGGGGACCCCTTGTGTAGGGATTAGAGTGTCAGACTAGGATCTGGGTGACCCAGAATCTGCCATGGAATTCCCTGGATGATCTCAGGCCAGTCACTCTCTTTCGGCTCAGCCTGTTTCAAAAGGTTGTTTTTATGATGAGAAAACGGAGGAGGGAAGCTTGTAAGCCACTTTGAATTCCTATTGGGGAGAGTAGGTGGGTAAAAATAACTAAATAAATAAAGGTCAAAGGGAAACACAGATTTGGTGAAAGTCCTGGGACAATTAGAAAAAACGTCTTGCCTAGCACTTGTGGGCTTGGTGCCAGGTGGATCATTGTAGGGAGGGAATTTCACAGCTGAGGTGCCACAGCTAATAAGGCCCTGCCTCTGGTGTTCATCTGCTTTGCAAGACAGAGCTTTGGAGGCAGAAGTCCCATGATGGGCAGATTTATATGGGAGTCTATGGTCCTTAACGTACTCTCATGCCAAACCCTTGAGGGCTCTGTAAATGATACCTAGCATTTATGAATCACAAACACAAATATGTTGCTGGTGTAATTAAAAAAAAATGGGGGCAGGATCTATTCCCTGTAAACCACACTGGCCAATAGACTTGCGTCTGAATTCTGTACAAGTTGACATTTCAGCAGCAATTTTCAAAGGATTTAGTCACCAGGGAGCAGAGTAAGTCCATTGTGGTGCTGGAAAGTGCCCTCAAGTCACAGCTGACTTATGGCAACTCTGTAGGGTTTTCAAGGCAAGAGACTCTCAGAGGTGGTTTGCCATTGCCTGGCTCTGCGTCATGGAGGTCTCCCATCCAAATACTAGCCAGGGCCGAGCTTGCTTAGCTTCCAAGATCTGATGAGATCAGGGTAGCCAGGTCTGTCCAGGCCAGGGCTAGAGTAAGGCCATACCCAGATGTTAACCAATGTTCACTTTTTCTTGTATAAGTAAATAGCCTCCCGAACCCCATCTTTCCCATAAAGCATGCTGGTATGGGAGCTTCAGTTAACTTTCTCTCGCCTTTCCTCTTCTGTAAAATGGAGATGAAACATTCCTCCAGCGGGAGGACTCTGAACTTCTAATATTATCTGCAAAAATGGCCCATGACCTCCCTTGGAGGTCAGGCAACTGGAAGCGTCTCAGAGTTAAGCGCGGGGCTGTCTAATTTCTTTCAAGAGCTGACGCAATTTGCATTTACTGGAACAACCCTTTTGTGTGAGAGCAGATGTTGGAGCTTTGCTGCTCCGCTCTTGCTGGGGTTTGTTTAAAATTATCGGCTGCCCCAAAAGATGGGAAGCAGATAATGTATGACAACAGAGCCTTTCCTCTCCAGTAAAACCTAGTTTGAGAGCCAGTGTTGACAAAATGCTGGATTTGAACTGGGAAGAATTGGATCCAAATCTCTGCCCAGCTACAATCATAGTTGGGTGCCTTGGACTAGGTACCCTTTTCTAGCTTGTCCTGCCTCAAGGGGTTGTCGCAAGTCATCCTGGCGTCTCAGTTAGCTGGCAGCAGGTTTGTGCTACTGAACTTCACCCTATGATCAATGGCCAGTAATTTCTGGGATTGCCAACTCCAGGTTGGGAGTTCCTAGAGATTTGGGGGTGAAGTCTGGGGAGGGTGTGGTTTGGAGAAGGGAGGGACCTTGGGGGGTGTAACTCCATAGAGTCCACCCTCCAAAACAGCCATTTTCTTCAGGGAAACTGATGTATCTAGTCTGGGAATCAGTTGTAGTTGTCGTCCTGGGTGATCTCCGGGCCCCACCTGGATGTTGGCAATCCTAGTGCCTGCAGCTGTGCAACTGAAGGTGGTTGGTTGCAGATTATATATAGTATCCTGCTATAATCTTTCTCTGTTCAGTTGTACTCCCATATATGTGATGCTGTGGAAGGAAACTAGGTGTGTGAACTGGCTGTAGCAATTGTGACCATAGATGAAGTTTGGCTAATGAGCTGTTTCTGGTGGCAAAGTCCACACTAATGAGATTGTACTTATCTACAAAACTACTTAGTAGTTGTGACTGCTAGGAAAGGTGTGTAGTTCTAGTCATTTAGTTTGGCTGGAGTATTTCTATTAACAGAGGTTTTTTTTAAAGTAATAAAAGTATTTGTTTTAAAGGAATACAGTGTCAGGCTTCCCTACAGCATCAATGAAGTACACTCTTGCAGGAAGGTTTTACTTTATTTGAAGCTATAGGTGCATGTACAGGATCACTGTTAGGAATGAGGGGGGAGCAACGAGCATGGCAGGTTATAGTACATTCAAACAACTGTGGCCCAATTGTGGGAATTCCCGCGCGCGCCATCGGGCCTGGGAGCAAACGCTTCTAGGCGGCATAACATATCTCCTTCCCATGGTTCTTGGTGAGATCACCCAAGCAACTATCCAGCAGCAACCACCTGTGGCCTTGAGAGATATAGACGTTCCAGCAGCTAAGCAATTAAGCGCGTCGATCTACATATAAAAGCGAAAGCAATCAAGCGCATACATGGAGAACCAACAGAAAAGAAATTTGGCAGCTTGCTGACAGTTAAGAGCGAGTTTGCAAATATGTAGATTTCCACAATTTAGCAACCTGCACAGTAACTATCTTAGTCCAGAGTGAATTAGGTTGCTAAGATTGCATAATCAAAGAGTTTCCATTTTCAAAAGGAAGTGAAGGGACAATGGCATGGGAGAGGAGCACCTGCTTTGCATGCAGAAGGTCATCACCAGTTCAACTCCTGGCGTCCCTAGGTCAAGCATCTCAGGTAACAGGCGTTAGGAAAGATCATTCTTTGCCTAACAACCAGGAGAGTTGCTGCCAGTCAGAGCTGGGATTGCCAACCTCCAAGTGGGGCCTGGTGTTCTGGAATTACAACCAAACTCCAGTAACAATGATCAGTTCCCCAAAGGAAATGGCAGCTTCAGAGGGTGGGCCATACCATAGAGTCTTGGAGAAATGGAAGTCCTAGAGTGCCGTCACATCCCCAGTCAGCTCCCTCCCCAAATTCCACCCTCTTCAGGCACTGCCCCCAAATCCCCAGGAAGTTCCCAAGGTTGAGTTGGCAACCTAGTCAGGTGCACCACTGATCTGAGGCACTGTAAAGCATGCATGTTGATATCTTCAAACAGGTGGATATCATTTTGTTTATAAGAGATCTGGTTTTGTCTGATGGGATGTTTTGAGAGGGATGGGTATGGGTGGAGCAGCTCTTTCCCCAAAGTGGCCTGTCAGCAGTGTCTGACCATTGCTTCCCAACCCTTCACATACAGGTGTGGCCCACCCACTAGGCAGCCCTAGGAGAGATACCAGGGGGGCCAGACAGGCAGGGGGTGCGTGGGCAGCAAGTGGCAACCCCAAGCAGTGCCTCGAACCCCAGTGCTGCTGCCAGGGGCCTGTTTGCCTAGCCTGCCTTCCTCACCCCCATGAAGGAAAGAGAGAGAGAGAAAGGTGGAAGCAAATTCTGCCACTGGTGCCTTCTTCTGTCCCACCCAAGTTGGTGCACCACACATCTGGGTCCATCCATGCCCAGCTGGCTCAGAGAGTGCCCAGGCCTATGTGCGCCCAACGAGGGGCATAAAGGCCCGGCTCTGGGCATGCCTAGGCCGGAGGGGGGGTCACCTGACTGGTGGTTGGCCTAGAGTGCCAAAGACCCTTGAGCTGGCCCTGTTCATGTAAGAAGGGGAAGGGCAGTTTCTGCCTCTTCACATTTCTTTCTCTCCATCTGCAAAGTTTCAAGGAATCAACGGGGGGGGGGGTGTGCATGGAGAGGGATACGTACTCACTAGGGTAGAATTTGGCCCATGGGTTTCCAGCTGATGATCTGTAATGTATTTATCTGTGTGCATTATTTATAGTCCACCTTTCTTGGTGAGACTCCAGGTGGATTATGCTGTTCAAAAGCAGTGCAAGGAAAACAGTATAATACATACAAATCCTGCCTTAACTGGGAGACAAATTTAAAGGGGGAAATTGGCAGCCTATTCCGTATCACAGCCATGTACCGAAGCAGGACAGCAAAAATGGGCAAACACTGTTAAAAACAACAGTATAATACATACAGCGAACAACACAAAGAAAGGAGGTTATGACATCGATGAGCAGTGCAATAAAAATTGTGAAGTGGAGCTGGAACACAAAGTTAGAGAACAATGTACTGAAACAGTCTATGAAGAAGTGTGTTTGCACACACAAGCTTATACCTTGAATAAAACTTTGTTGGTCTTAAAGGTGCCCCTAGACTCAAACTTTGTTCAGGATACAATATCTGTATGTGAGAAGTCCCATCAAGTCTCTTCTGACTTATGGTGACCCTGTGAACTAATGACCTCCAAAACATCCTATCCTTAACTGCCTCGCTCAGGTCTTGCAAGCTGAGGGTTGTGGCTTCCTTACTAGAGCCAGTCCCTCTCATGTTGGGTCTTCCTCTTTTCCTGCTGCCTTCAGCTTTTAAACTATGTAATGGAAACTACCTAATGATGTACTTTCCTGCAGACGTGAAAACCACAAGCAGCTTCTCTTTATCGAAATGCCTTCCTGAACAATGCTGTTTTACATGTTCTGCAGAAGTGTGGGTCAGGCAGTCAGCCAGACTGTGAGCCATTGGTGCTACGTTCCTAGCTAGGGTGGCCAACTCTAGCTTGGAAAATTCCTGGAGACGAGGGGGTGGAGCCTGGGGAGGGTGTGGTTTGGGGAGGGACCCCACTGGGGCATAATACCATAGAACCCACCCTCCGAAACAGCCATTTTCTCCAGGGGAGCTGATGTCTGTAGGCTGGGGATCAATGATAATTCCTGGTACACTCCAGGCTCCACCTTGAGGTTGGCAACCACATCCTTAACCCAAGATTCTGGATGTAACCAATAAGTTGCATGCAGAGAATTGTTTTATATGACTCTTGTGGCTCAGCACTTAGTTCATGTTTTGTGATGATGATGAGCAGTCATGAGCTGTGATGGTCTGCACAGGTGTTCGCTTTCGGCGACTGAATAATGGGCCGTAGCTCAGTGAGATCAACTACATGCAGAAGGTTACAGGTTCATCCCTTTATAATGCTACTTAATGCATCTCTGGCAGCAGGGATGTGGAAGAATTCTTCAAAGTTCCTGGCAAGCCGCTGCCAGTAGCAGCAGATGGGCAGGGGTCAGTGACCTTCTACAATTAAAGGGCCAAACTTGGTCAAAATTCAGACCCAGAAATCAATGGAGAGCCATTTGTGGAACTTAAACTATGCATGTGACCCGAATGTTAGTGATGACTGACAAGTTGGTTGATAATCCATAAAATTTCTGCAAGTTGTTGTGAGCCTTTTATTAGGAGGTGGCAGACTTGAGGTTTTGCAGGAATATACTGGAACATCCTGCACTATTGTTTGAGTGGCCTGGTGTAAATCTGCACCTGCTTGGCACTTGGATTACTAGTAACTATTAGCCTATACTGTTTCCCTCTGTAGGGAGTCCTTTAGTCTCATTAAAAAAAATCTTTCCTGCGATTCCCTTCACATACTGATTATTTTAGCATCCCACCTACCCCTCCAAGTTAGGAGCTTCAGTGAAAGATATCATTTTCTTATTTCTTCCGTATTGAGCTACCTTTGACTTTGCAGCCATAGGTTCCAGACCCCCCTGTGCTAGATGGAGCAGAAGTCAGACTTCTTATAACCCTGCTTCATTAGTCCATGTACATTGGTGGTGTCCTTAAAATGAAAAAGGCTCCCCTCCTGTATTTACTGCTCTGCTTCTTTTCCGTGTAAAATCTTGTTTAGTGGGGGAAAGAGAAATTACAAATTACATAGAACTGAGAGGTAACCCAAATGTCATCTAGTCCAACCCCCTGCACAGTGCAGGAAATTCACACCTACTCCCACCCCACTCCCCCAGTGACCCCTGCTCTGTGCCCAGAGGAAGGGGGGGGGGAGAGATCCAAGATCCCTGGACCAATCCAGCCTGGAGGAAAATTCCTTTCTGACCCCAAAGTGGCCGGGATGGAATTTTCCTCCAAGCCAGACAAATTATTATTATTATTTTTTTGTCCAGTTGTAAAAAGTGCTCTGTGTGATTTTGATCTTCCTAAATGGCATTTAATTACAAAGCCCGTCCTGCTGGGTTTCTCACTTCCCCAGGAGCTGAAATCAGGCTGAAGAGGAACACATCAGCCGCCACCCCCCTTTCCTTCTTTCCCTGGAGAGGATTGACTAATTGCCAATAAGCTTGAGACTCAGTGTTATATTTTCACCTACTCTTTTGGCTGTGCTGGGTTTGCATGCATGACTAGCAAACCTACTGTACCAGTGTGGGATGCAATGAGAGTCATATAAAACCATAAACCATCCATACAAATGTCATCGTCTAAGACTTGGAGAGAGTGAGAGGGACAGAGAGAAAAGAGTTTTTAAGACGGTTGAAAGTCATCTATGAAGTGATTTTCTCTGGCACACACAGACTTTGGCCCATTATGCACACACATCTTACTGCAGATTTTCAGAGCAGTAAGCCTTTAATCTTGACTTTGGATTCCGTGCCTGCCTTACTGACCATTGTTTTCCCTTCCGGTGTATTTGTCCTGCAGCTACAATCAAGAAAATGCACTTTTCTAAATCAGGGTGGGATGTCACTTGTGATGTCTGGGGGGTGGTGTTGCAGGAAGTCGGAGTTAGATCTCCAGGGTTAGATCCCTCTCCACTGTCTCCCGCCGCATGGAGAAGATGGAGTCCCTAGGTGGAAGCTTAGTCCATCATGTCTTGTGCCCATCCCCAAATGGAAGATACTCTTTCTTATGTCCAGACTCTTCATAACCTCTCTTTACCTTTGGGATGGCCTTCCTGTCCCAAGGGATGAGTGGTCCTTCCCAGCTTTATGGCTCTCCATGTAACTTGTAATGTAACTTGCTAGCAGGGGATGGGGTAGTAAGTCATTAGCATAACCAAGAGCTTGAGTGCTCTGAGCTTGGCAGTTCCAGTCTCCAACCCACCCCTCTTTTCTGCACTACTGTGGACAGACAGCAGCCACAATAATGGAACACTGGGCTGAATTTGTGGGTGGAGGGGTTTCCTCCACACCCACTCAAGGCACCTTGTTGCAAAGCACCCCAGAGATCTGCTGCCAGCCCTAGTAGCCACTACCAGTCTAGGATGGACCAGTGGTCTTTAGGGTTTCCAGGTCTGGGTGGGGGGAAACCTGGAGATTTGGAGGGTGGACCTGGGGAGAGGGCAGGGTTTGGGGAGGGGATAATGCCATAGAGTGCACCCTCCAAAGGAGCCATTTCTCCAGTGGAACTGATCTTAGCCATCTGGAGATAAATTATGATTCTGGGGGATCTCCAGGTGCTGCCTGAAGGTTGGCAACCCTAGGCCTGATTCTAGACAAGAGAGCTTCCTATATTCATTTGGAACCTGCCAATCCTGTTAAGCAGAGGTGAAATGTGCACACTATGAATAGCGATTCTTTCTTTCAAACCACCGTCAACTCTCTGGGGGGGAAATCACCGGCTTCCAGCAGTTATGGCAACACTCCATAATCCAACAGAGGCCTTGTTGCCCTAGCCGGGACTTGGGTGAAATGTTCCTAGTGAGCTGAAGATGTTCAGAACCATTCTGCCTTTCTCTTGGGTGCGGTCTCCTTAACGCAATGTTCTGGAGGCACATTTGACCCTTTTCTTGTTTAAAAGATGGTTGGCTCAGTGTTCTAAATATTTGTCTTAATCCTCCTCCTTTGGGAAGAAAGCATGTTTTGCTGAGAGAAGGTGTTGCTAGTAGCATCGCTAAGACACCAAGGAAAAGCTTCTTAAATAGCAAGTTCTACCTTGGTTGGATTTCTTTGTGCTTTCCCAGACTGCCAAGAGATCTTCGTTTTTGGCATAAATATGGTTTAAAATGTGCACGTTCATGATAAAAAAACCCCTCTGGAATATGCTTTGTTGAATAGTCATGACAAGAAGAACTCACAGAGTATGCTTTCACCACCACCACCCCCCAGAGCAGGAGCCACATGGCGAGGGTTCTCCATTTTGTATTTCGGTGGGCGTAGAACCAGGATGACTCTGCATAGCGTTGCACTTCTCGTTTGTGTGCCCCCTGCATGGCACCCAGCGAAGCAATGACCTTCTTTTGTATATTGGGATTGGTCACTAGTGGTCAAGTGATGTTTCTAGAGCAGGCTGCAGACCGTTGTTCAATGGCTTTTGAAGGCTAGGAAATGTTCTTTAATTAGCAGTAGTGGCTGGTGGCTCCTAGCAAGGATGCACCACCTCACCCGAGAGTTTGTTTTCCCCCCCCCCCCCCCAGAGCAGGAGCCACATGGTTAGGGTTCTCCATTTTGTATTTCGGTGGGCGCAGAACCAGGATGACTCTGCGTAGGGTTGCACTTCTCGTTTGTGTGCCCTCTGCATGGCACCCAGCGAAGCAATGGCCATCTTCTGTATATTGGGATTGGTCACTGGTGGTCAAGTGATGTTTCCAGAGCAGGCTGCAGACCGTTGTTCAATGGCTTTTGAAGGCTAGGAAATTGTTCTTTAATTAGCAGTAGTGGCTGGTGGCTCCTAGCAAGGATGCACCACCTCACATGCTGAGCTGCAGGCAAGACAGAAAGGGGGAGGGGTTCTGGGATAGATCACAAGGGAGATGAATAGTTTGAGCTCCAGCAGCTGTCTGGAAGGGGGGGTGGTTCGGGGAACATGCTGTTTTGTTCTGGGGACATTTACCTTACTTTACAGACTATCTGGGTGCTTTCCTGCTCCCTCCCCTTCTCAAACACCTCCCAGGCTCAGTTGTTACATTTCTAAAGAGACAATAAAGAGACAATATATATTTATACAGAGGCAATAAAGTTCATAAGCTTCTGGGGCTCTCTCTTGACAAGGAAAGAGACCGTATTAGTGGGTTGTCCTTGGAACTTTCGGTGTGTAAAGCAAAACACCAGGCTGTGTGTGTGTGTATATATACATATATATATGATGCCCCTAAGCAAAAGGGTCTGTCTGTTCCCAGCTCTCACACATGGAGAGAGACACACAAAAGAAAGACAAGAACGTCTAGTGAAAATGGAAAGCCACAACTGATGGCAGTTCTCTTTGGGAGAGAATGACATCTCCCTCGTCTCTCTCTAGTATTCTTTCTGATTCAAACCTGTGCAAGTTCTGTATTTGAAGTGAGAGTGGAAAACCAGTTGTTTCCCCCAGAAGTGCCACACCGGTGTCTTTTTATATCTCTGTGTCCAATTCTTTGTAGCCATATGGGGAAAGCAAAATCTGCCCTTCGCACATTGCATTATGGGACCAGACTCTGGAAGGAAATGTAAGGGCTATTTTAACAACAAGGGAAGATAAGTAGGCCAGTCTATTGACTGACATTTTAAAGTTAGCTGAAAGCGAAGTGGTCCTGCATGATAGAGTCCTAATTTTATTATTTTTAAAAAATGGCATTCATGCCAGGGTATTTTTTCCCATGCATACCCAGATTCTTGCATCAACTAAGGCTAACTTAATAATAATAATAATACACTCACAGTGTGCCCCTGATTTCCTCATGCAGTCAGTCATGGCTTTTTCCTTCTCAAGTTTCTAGCCTCCCAAGACTTCATTTCACCTTGAGATGTGTAAGTGATGGCTAGTGGAGGAATGATGAGCAAAGTTTGATGCAGGTTTGGAATGTGCGGCATCAACGGCCTGGATTTCTCTGTATCTGTGTCCTGATACATCAGTTGCTTTGTGCTCTTCGTTCCCCAAGGGCCAAAGTAAATATGATGATTTTGAATGAGTCGGGCCAATTCCAGGGTGTTTGTGTGTGTGCTGCTGGTTATAAACTCAGAGGCAATGGGGAGGTAACAAATGGGGGGTGTTCTAGGAGCAAGAAGGGGTGGAGCTCTGCTGGTTGGCTAGAATTGGGAGAAACCAAGCTGTTACTGAATCGATATTCTGGTTGTTTTAACCTTCTGTGAAGCTGTTAATCAAGTCACTATTAAGCCAAGAAATGGCTTAATTAGATTAACTGCTGTTGCTGGGTGCGGTGAGATCAATGTGGGCAGCTGTGTTAGTCTGTCTGTAGCAGCAGAAAAGAGCAAGAGTCCAGGAGCACCTTAAATACTAACAAGATTTGTGGCAGGGGAGGAGCTTTCATGAGTCCCTGCTCATTTCTTCAGATACAGCTAGAATGTGAGTCCATCTGTCCTTAAATTAGAAACATCATCCCTGACAACACCACAGAAAAAAAACCTCTCCGAGATATAAGGACAGATAGACTCACATTCTAGCCATATCTGAAGAAGTGAGCAGTGACTCAGGAAAGTCACTGACACAAATGGCGTTAGACTTGAAGGTGCTACTGGACTCTTGCTCTTTTCTGCTGGGTGGAGCGAGTGAGTTTGGATTATACAGGCATAATCCGTGGTTGAAATGACAAGAGTCCCCGGACAACTACCAATGTTAGATGGGATGAGAATCTGAAGGTGACATTTCAAAGGGGACCGGACGTTCCACAGTGAATATATGAACACAAGCACTGCATTGAGAGCTTAATGAAGGTCGCATTTGGCTACAGCTGGAGATAGCTGTACTTTGCTCATAGGGAGGCTTATTCTCCTTGTCACGACTCAGGTGGGGTGTCACCTGACGCTGCCACCACTCTGGATTTAGGTTCCCTTGAGAAGGCCCAGAGCACCCTCCCAAGACCTTCAGACCTCCCTTTTCGCCGAATAATAGGCGTGAGCACCAGGCAGAGTGAAACAAGGAAAAGGTTTATTTTATTGGAGGTCAAACAACAAGGTGCAGAATAATAACAGTAAGTGGGTGAAAAGAAAAGAAATCAAATGCCCAAGCGTGTCTAAATTTACTTTCCCTAGCTCACTATCTCAAGTGGCCTTACACTACTCACCCTTCCCCCAGGATGAGGGTTTTCCCCCTGCAGCAGCCTTTCTTCTGGCTCTGCCCTCTGGAAGAAGGAACAGCTCTTCCCGCTGCTCCAGAACTTTTATTCCCAGCCCTCCTCTTTTCCTATTGGTCCATTTTGGCTCCAAAACCTCCCAGGGGCTTCTGGGAGTTGTAGGCCTAGCCTCACCTACTGCTAGCCAGGCTCCTTGGGCCTAGTAGGCCTCTACTGGCACAGCCCAGATCATGACACTCCTCGATTGACATTTTGGAGAAGCGGAGCTGGTTGCCTCTGTTGCGTTCCCTTGCTGTTTGGCTCAAGATGCAAAAGCCGGGACTCCTGGGAGGGAAATGGGAGGAACTTAGAGAGGGGAATGGGCAGAGAGGAAAGTTTAGTGGGTTTGTTTCCATTTTAGTAAGGCCGATGCTGCAGATAATGGCATCTTAGAAGTTTTGTAATGGCGCTTCTTCTTTTTCTCCCCCCCAGTTAAATGGGGTGTCTCTTCAGATTGTGGCCCCAAATGCAATTGGCATAAAGGAGCAGCTCAGCAAAGAGCTAAATTCTGGCAACCCCTAAGCCCAGAGAGGAGATCTTGTTCTCTACAAGGTTGCGAAGACTGTTGGCCACACACTCCCAAACTCTGTAACTGGAAGATTTATATTTTCTTATCTAGTGCATTTAAGCAACAACAACAAATCCTCTTCCTCCAATGAGCTAAGGATGGTATGGTCAGTTGAGAATCTCCAGGAAAAAACAAAAGAAGAAATGATACTAATATTATGGTGGGGGGTCTACGATAGACCACCAAGCCAGGCAGAGAACGTGGATGAGTCACTCCTAGAACAGATTACAAAGTTCTCAAAGAGATGGGACATGGTGGTCATGGGTGATCTGAGTCATCCTGATATCTGTTGGAAGTCAAACTTTGCTAAAAGTGAAAGGTCTAATAAATTCCAGACTTCTCTTGCTGATATTTTCCAGAAGGTCGGACCAGAACCAATGGGTTCAGATTAAATCAAAAGAGTTTTCGGCGAAACCTTAGAAAGAATTTTCTCACAATTAGAGCGGTTCCTCAGTGGAACAGGCTTACTCGGGAGGTGGTGGGCTCTCCTCCTTCGGAGGTTTTCAAACAGAGGCTAGGTGGCCATCTGACAGTGATGCTGATTGTGTGAATTTAGGCAGGTCATGAGAGGGGGTGGGCAGGAAGGGTTGCCTCAGTGTTTAGTTCTCGTGGCCCTCTCTTACACGCCCAGGGAAATGCAGATCACCACTTTGGGGTTAGGAGGCAATTTTTCTCCAAGCCAGTTTGGCCAGGGATCCAGGAGGGTTTTTTGTCATCTTCTGGGCATGATGAAACCCCCAGGGGTTACTGGAGGTGTGTGTGAGAGGAAGTATTTGTGAATTTCCTGCCTTGTGCAGGAGGTTGGACTAGATGACCCTGGAGGTCCCTTCCAACTCTGATACTATGACTACAGAGGTCAGTTCCCCAGGATAAAGTGGCTTCTTTGTGGGGGGGCGGACTCCATGGCATTATATCCTACTGAGATCCCTCCCCTCCCCAAATCCAATCGTCCCTCAAGTCTCCAGGAATTCCTAACCCAGAGTTGGCAACCTTGCCCTGAAGGGAGAAACCTGCCCCCCCCAGTCACTCTCCCCCAGGCACACTTTCTGAGCATGCAGCAGAAACAGCCTGTTTGCTCGTGGGTCTTTCTCTTCTACCATTAGGACTGATACTTGTGCTGTTAAATTTCAGAAATCTCCCTTAGGTTCTTCTGAATTAGCAGCAGATTTCATGCTACTTCACAGGAGGATTTTTTAAAAATAACTTTATTTTTGTAAAGCTTTACAGAACATATTAAATATAACATTGTAAATATAAACTTCAATGTAACTAAACTTTAACATAGCTAAACTTTAAACAGGAGCAGTAAAATACTTATTCCTTATCATACGTAAAGCTAATACATCGCAAATGCTCTATATTTTAACGGGATCACTTTTTTAATCTTCTTATCTCTCTCAACAAAACCCAAAAATGAAAACTATAGCTCTAAGACAGATAGATATAATGGGTTCTTCTCAGATACTGATATGTGATCTGAAACATTTTCTATGGTAAAATAATCCCGTATTTTGTTTAACCATTGTTTTATTGTGGGAGGATCTTTAGTTTTCTATCCATGTGCTGCTATCACTTTGGTTGCCACCAACATGACCAAAATTAAATCTATTCTCAGTTTGGGTATCTTTCCCTCTTCCCATAGATTTAATAGAATGGTTTCTGGGCGCAGTGGAACTGTGTACCTGTAACATGTTTTACCACTTCTAAAAATTGTCTCCAAAACTCTTCGACCTGTGGGCATTCCCACCAGCAGTGGAAAAATGAGCCAGTCTGGCCACATTCCACAGGGGGATTAACGTCATAATTGTGGCAATAGAGCCTTCTAGCTTCCCTCACTCCTTGCGCAATCCAGGTGCGTTCTGCAGCATTTTCGGATGAGTGACTGTATAGTCGCAGGGTGCCACGGAGGAAACAGTCTGGCTGGCAAAGGCCACGGCTCCTACTTGAGTGGGCTTTCTGAGGAGGGGAGTGTTTTTCCTCTCCGGTAAGCATCTTCAGTACACGTTTCCCTGCCTTGTCTTATCATCGCCTCCTCCAGATGGAGGACAGATGGTTGGAACGGATGGCGGCTTTCCAGGCATAGAGAGGAAAGCAGCGGGAGGGGATTGCTGTGTTCCTTCTTGGGATGGAAGGCAAGCAACCCCTTCCCTTCCCCCAACCTCTTTATTCACTGATTTATTTATTTTTTTTAAAAAACCCAAAACCTTTATTCCCTGCCTTTCTGGTTTTAAACCTCTGAGGCGGCTCACAGAATCTGTTGACATGCCGCTCACGAGTTCTAAAAATAAACAGGATAGAATTGCACGGCCTTAAACGGTTTTAAAATAAAGACATGGCCATAAAAATATCCTCAACAATCACACAGAAGCAGAAATAACCTTAGAATTGCAGGGAGCCAGAGTCTGGCAGTGAAAAAAGTCTCTCTGCATGAGAATAGCAGATGTGTTTAAAATTTTTGCAAAGGATTCAGAAGAAGAAGAGAAGAGATTGGATTTATACCCCGTCCTTCACTTGGAGTCTCAGAGCGGCTTACAAACTCCTCTCCCTTCCCCTCCCCACAACAGACACCCTGTGAGGTGGGTGCTCAGAGCTGCCCAAGTCTGCATAGATTTTGTAATGTGTTGGAAAGGGTGATTGGTATGTGTGGGGGGAGCATCCCCTGGAAAGCTGTGTGCATGAGGCATGGGCTCTGAGATGGTGCCTTCTGTCCAGCCACTCCGCAGAGCCCTATGTGATGCTTTCCTTTGGTGTGAAGAACCTCTTCCCCTGGAGGAAACTTCCTTGGGTTGGAAGTACAGCTGCCAACCTCCAGGTGGTACCTGGAGATCTCCCGCTATTACAGTTAATCTCCAGATGACCAAGATCAGTTTACCTGGAGAAAATGGCTGCTTTGGAAGTTGATCTCTGTGGCATTGTACCCTGCTGAGATCCCTCCCCTCCTCAGACCCCGCCCTCCTCAGGCTCCACCCCCAAAATCTCCAGGTATTTCCCAATCCAGAACTGACAACCCTAGGATGGAAGAAGGGTTCCCACTACAGACTAGTCACCCCATAAGGGCCTTTTGCACAGATTGCAAAGGAGCTCGTGTTCACTTCCCTTACTAAAGTGGAGAAGATGTTGGGCATTAGGGTTGCCAGCTCTGGGTTAGGGGATACCTGGAGATTTGGGGGAGTGGAGCCTGGGGAGGGGCAGGGTTTGGGGCGAGGAGAGACTTTGGTGGAGTATAATGCCCGAGAGTCCACCTTTCAAAGCGGCCATTTTCTCCAGGTGAACTGATCCCTGTTGCCTAGAGATCAATTGGAATCCTGGGAGATCTCCAGTCACATCCTGGAGGATGGCCACCTTATTGGGCACATGGAACTCTGGGTTTGAATTTTGCCTGAGCAACAGAACCCAATGAGCAACTGTTCCAAGGTCAGCATCTTCTGCTGAACAATGCACTTTGCAACTGGATTTTACTGTGTGAACTGGCAAGATCCACTTGCAAATGATTGCTGAAGAAGAAGAGGAGATTGGATTTATACCCCGCCCTTCACTTGGAGTCTCAGAGCGGCTTACAAACTCCCTTCCCTTCCCCTCCCCTCCCCACAACAGACACCCTGTGAGCAATGTTCCCTCTAAGCTGTGGAGTCTTGTGAGCAAAAACTCTACTTTGTGAGCGACTAGCATTAAAGTTGTGAGTGAGTGATTTGTCTACTGCATAAATTAGTTTGCTCTGGAGCCCTCCTTCGTGAGCTAAGACAAAAATGTGTGAGCCAGAGGCTAAAAAACTTTGAGCTAGCTCACCCTAACTCAGCTTAGAGGGAGCACTGCTGTGAGGTAGGTGGGGTAGGTGGGGCTGAGCGAGCTCTTTCACAAACTGCCCTTTCAAGGACAGCTCTTGTCCGAACTATGGCTTGCCCGAGGTCATCCAGCAGCTGCAAGTGGAGGAGTGGGGAATCAAACCCAGTTCTCCCAGATTAGAGTCCACGCACTTAACCAGTACACCAGGGGTGGCCAAACTGTGGCTCGGGAGCTGCATGTGGCTCTTTCACACATATTGTGCAGCTCCTGGCAGGGCAGCGGAGCTGGGAAGCTAAATATCATTAGCAAACAAATATCATTGGACAAATAAATATTATCAATATCTGCTTTTACCGCTTCTGTTGTTATTTTTGGCAGTCTTGTTTAATGTTAATAAAAAGAGAATGTGCCTATTTCCCAGTAAAAATGGGTAATATTTGTTCATGTCTTGCGGCTCCCAAAGATCTGACACTTATTCGATGTGGCTCTTAACGTCAAGCAAGTTTGGCCACCCCTGCACTACACTAAACTGGCACTGAAAGTTCACTATTCAGGGTGTGTGTGTGTGAAAGGGCATGCAGTGGAATGAGGTGGCAGAATCCTGATGGGTAGAGAGGGACTCTTTCATACCAGGTTGCAGGGGTGTGGGGGGGTCCATTTTTTAATGTGCCCCACGTGAAAAATGGAGCTGAAGAAAGAAACGAATTAGTGTGCAAGGGAGGGCGGTTTTATCTCAGCTTCCTCTCTGTTTTGCTAGTTTTCTGCTTGCCGGGAGAGGGTTTTTAAAAATGCCTAGGCTTGCCAAGTCCCCCCGGGGGGGGGGAACCCGCCCCAGAGGCCCGTTCCCCGCTGCCACCGGATCGGGCCCCGGGGGGGACTTCACCACAACGTGCACGTCACCAGGAAGTGACGCAACCACGTCAGGCACGCTGGGGGCGGGGCCACGTTCATCCGAGGGAAAACTCTATGGTTTTCCCTCGGATAGTCGGGATCGACCCGGGAGTCCCCACTCCAGGACAAAGTGAGACTCGGCAACCCTAAAAATGCCTCAAAGGACCATTAAAACGTGTCAGACCTGTATGAAGTGACATAGTCACCTATTCCACCTCAGAATGCGACCACCTCATTTCTGCCTCCCTGAGCTGCGTTTGTAATACAGGCTGCCTTACAAGGTTCTAATGACCACAAAATGATAAAGAGGTCACCCTGTTTACCACCATCAGCCCCCTTAGGTTCACAGGTAGAACTGCTGAAGCTCAGAGAAGTGAAATGACTTTACCTAAAGTTGTTCAGGAGTCTGGGAGCAAGCTAGGGATGCCAGCCTCCAGGTGGGACCTGGGGACCTCCCAGAATTACAGCTCATCGCCAGACGACAGAGATAAGTTTCCCTGGGGAAATGGATGCTTTGGAGGGTGGGCTCTATGGCACTGTACCCCATTGAGTTCCCTGTCCTCCCCAGTTTCCATCCCTAAATTTCAAGAAGTTTCCTTACCTGGATCTGGCAACCCTAACCCCCATCCCCTGCCGGTGAACGGGGGTGGGGGGGCGGCTGGCAACCCTAGGTAAGCCGCATTATGGTGCTGAGCCCCCCAGGTGTTTGTGTCTGGACACCTTAACTAAACATCGAAAAGCAGTTCTGTGTGTATGTGATGCAGAGCAGGCCTGTAGCACTAGGAAAGGGAGGAATTTAACTCTTTTTCTTATGCCATTTTCCTGCTCTGCTCCGGGAGCCAATGAAGACTGGCAAGGTGTGAACATCTGTCTTTCTCCTTAGGACCTGAGACGACTATGTAGAAGGAAGGTTTATTTGGGGGGGGGAGGGCATGGGGAGCTGGGAACAAACCCACTTCCCCAACACTGCAGCCATAATTCAGCTTTCTTTGCAGCTAAGCTTTGCATCTAGAGATCCAAGTACTAATCTCAAGCATCAGTCTGCACGTTGGCCTTCCGCCTCCTGCCACCGCAACCATCTCCCTCCCACCCTTTGGAAAAAACTCTCTGCCCTCCGAAAAGGACAAGGTGTTGTGTGTTACTAAACAGCTGAGTGCCTGTTTTAGCATTAAGTCCCCAAAGTTTATAAGATGTTGTTTTTGAAGGGAAGCTGCCTAAAGTTCCAGATGTTTGAAATGATGTCGGTCCCCTGGGTTTCTATGGCAATCATGATGTCAACCAGTGAGAATGTCAACGGTCAGTTGATGTCAGGGAAAGTCTAGAAAGCAAAATGTAGGGACAGTTTCCTTTCTGGTGTGTAATTGTAAGAAGGAAGGAAGAACTCCCAGCCAACTGGGTGGAGTGTTTAAAGCAGCGTTGCTGAACAAAGGTTGTAGGGTTAGAGGTTCCCGTTTTCTGGAAACAAGTAGGGTACTAAAGGAGATTAAGATCACAGGTCACTTAAGGTTAAATTTCTGTCTTGTTTGGCCCCAATTCAGATTGGGGCTATGCAAGGGAGGGGTGTTAACGTTTGCACACACCCCATGAAGCCTCTGGAGTGCTCTCGGCCTGGAGCCTAGCCCTCCGATTAAAGTGGGCCAGGGTAGAGGAAGGTTCAGCGGGAGAAACCGTGTAGGAGCTGAAAGGATTAAACTTCATTTTCCCTTCCTGCATACCTGGGAGTCATCTTTCCAGTGCCTTGAGATCAAGTTAGAAGCTGCAGGTGTGTGTGTTGGGCGGCGTATGGATGGATCCTGGATGAAAGACTAAACTGAACCCCCTTTCCGGCAATTTCCTACCTAGTTACTAGTCAAGGGCAGTTACTGGTCCAGTTACTAGTCAAGGGCAGGGATGTGACCCTTGCCAGACCTCTAGCTTTCCCACATTCTCCTGGCTTCTGAGTTCCTGTTTCTTTTAGGAGTTTTCTCTCCATGTGTTTTTTTTGCTCCCTCTAGTGGTCGATTCAATATTACTCTGGTTTATTTCCAGCAAATCTCCCTGCAGATTTAAACTGCAGGTTTTTATGCTGGAAATAAGCTGTTGTGATACCAAACTGATCACTGGGGGAACAAAAAATGTATGGAGCAGACACCCCCCCCCTAGAAGAAACAAGAACTTAGAAGCAAGGAAAATGAGAATGCAGAAATGCCCCTTCTTTTTTACCTAGAAGATGGAACACTGGCCCTCTCCTATGAATATTGGACCCCCCTCCCGAATCAGTCACACCTCTGAGCATGTGCAGAGTATCCTTTCTTTAAGCAAAAGAGGTTTTAAAGACTTGAAGAAAGTGATTTTGTACATAAATAAGGAAGTAGCCTATAAGGAAGTAGTTTTTTTAAAAAAGCAATGAAAGGGTAAGGAGCTTTGGTATATTTGCAGAATGTCCTGTATCTTTTAAACATTAAATGTCCTATCTAATAGAAGGCAAAGAAATAACAATTGAACCCCTTTTGTCTCCCAGCTTCATGCGCTCCTGTTCTGCCAACCGAGGGTGGATTGAGACATGCTGAGCATAGAGTTGCCAGCTCCAGCTTAGGAAATCTCTGGAGATTTGGGGCTGGGGCCTAGAGAGGGCAGTGGGAGGGACCTCAGCAGGGTCCATAGCAGCCATGTTCTTCAGGGGAACTTATCTCTGTTGTCTGAAGAACAGTTGAAATGCCAGGAGATCTCCAGGCCCAACAGGGTTGCCAAATAGAAAAATCATACCGGCGGGGGAGCGTCCTGTCGCTCCGGGAGCCGGCCGGGGACGTGCGCGCGCGCTTCCGGAGTGTCACCGGAAGTGACGTCACACGCTGGGGCGGGGCCACGCCATTTGAGGGGAAAACAAAGAGTTTTCCCCTCAAATGGCGTCCCTGGAGGTTGGCAACCCTATGCCGAGGCCCTAGACTCTGTCACATTTAAGTGGTCCAATAACATGTATTACCCCCAAATTGGCAATTTAGCAGTTGTTAGTAACGTTTTTTGAGGCCCCGCATAATCCGAGGCCTTAAATTATAGTTTTCTTAGGCCCTTTTCAGAGACAGCCTTTGTAATCTGTTTAGATAGCTGGTTGCTAACGGATTTTTGGTGTCATTTCAGGCACAACCGTTTTAGCAACTGGCTGCTAACGGATTTTATTTACCTTTTCGTACAAAGCCACTTGCGTCCGGTTAGCAATGTGTGGTCGAGCCATTCTTGAGGTAAACTGCTTTCTTCCATTTTCACCTCTTCTTTGTGTTTTGAATCACTGTAGTGTACTGTTTAAAATGTCTGCAGCACTTCCAATAGCGCCACACTCCATCCCTGTATTGCTTTACTCGGAACTAGGGCAACAACGGACAATAACTTCCGGTACAGAACGGTAATGTGAAAGGGGCCTTAGCTTGTGCATAAATCAATCCATCTCATGCTGCCAGTTGCACAGGAGGATCAAATTCTGCTCGGGGCCAGTGAGGTTTTGCCCAGGTGGTAATGCTGGTTTGGTGTAGTGGTTAAGAGCAGCGGACTCTAATCTGGAGAACCAGGTTTGATTCCCCTCTCCTCCACATGCAGCCAGCTGGGTGACCTTGGGTCAGTCACAGTTCTCTTAGAGCTGTTCTCTCAACAGCAGTTCTCAAGAGAGCTCTCCCAGCCCCACCTACCTCACAGGGTGTCTGTTGTGCAGAGGGCAAGGGAAGGAGATTGTAAGCCTCTCTGAGACTCTGAGTGAAGGGCAGGGTATTCATCCAACTCTTCTTTTTCTAATGGGAGAATACTTTTACGTAGGGATTGATTGGTTGTGTGGCAAACCTCAGGACAGTCTGGAGGCTTCTAGAGAACCAAAAGCAAGAGCTCTCTGCCGTTGCAAGGGGGAGCAAAACATCCAGAAGTGCTGTGAAAAAAATGTATTTACTTTTTAAAAAATATACCCAGTTCCTTTTAAGCCATTGCGGGATTATTACTTTGCATCAAAATACAATCAATACCTTGAAGCGGAACAATCCCTCCAATAGTTATTGGCTTGAATGCAAACTTGCCTTTGTGTGTACATAAAGGCACTTCACTTGTGCATGGGGGGGGGGATGCCTTTCATCATTTCCCCCACCCTCAGCAGCCCCCTACGCCATATCCCATATGCACAGCTCTGTTTGTTGAAGCGCACGGCTAATGCAGTCTTGGGACTTCAAAAGACCATCTTGTTTCCGTCAATGCACATAAGACTTTCAAACATTCTCTTTTCAGCTATATAAAGGTCTCTATTTGTTAAGGGTTTCTAAAGGTGGATTGGGTCTCTATAAAATAAAGACAGACTTCAAATAATGGGACACTTTTAATTTGTCTGGTCCGATCGGTTGTTCAAAGTACAATAGTGGGAGAAGCTAGTGCCATTTGAAGAGGAAGTGGGTCAAGGCCCGAAACCCTGCAGAAAAGTAGCTGGTAAGGCCTGTTGCCATAGCTACTATTCCTTCCAGGAAGCCCCTTTCCCTATGGGTTTGCCAGAGGGAGGGCAGGGGGGACCAGTCCATAGTGACTGCCTGCAAGGTCCACCGTGCATCTTGGAGATAGTTGTGGCCAGAGTGCTGGACTATGTCTGTGGAGACCCATGTTCAAATCCCCACTCAGTCATGGAACTTCCCTTGGCAAGTAAATGATTCCAGAGTAGCCATGTTTTCTCCCTTTCTCACAATACAAGAACTTGTGGGCTCTCAATGAAATTGCTGAGCAGTCGGGTTAGAACGGATAAAAGGAAGTACTTCTTCACCCAAAGAGTGATTAACACATGGAATTCACTGCCACAGGAGGTGGCGGCGGCTACAAGCATGGATGGCTTCAAGAGGGAATTGGATAAACATATGGAGCAGAGGTCCATCAATGGCTATTAGCCACAAGGTATAGGTAGGAACTCTCAGTCTGGGGCAAGTGATGCACTGTATTTTTGGTGTTTGGGCACTGGTGGACCTCCTGATAGCACCTGGTATTTTTGGCCACTGTGTGTCTGAGTGTTGGATTTGATGGGCCATTGGCCTGATCCAACATTGGCTTCTCTTATGTTCTTATGTTAGTCCTTTGCAGAAAACATAAACATCAGCCTTGTGGCACCTTAAAGACTAAGTAGGTTATAGCAGAACTGTAAATTTATGCATGGATCTCATCACCAATAAATGTAATTGTCTGTCTATCTGTCTATCTCTGCTCTTACAGCCATTCACCAATAAATGTAATTGTCTGTCTATCTCTGCTCTTACAGCCATCGCCTTGAGCAGAAAATAAAATAATTAAAGCCTTATTTAATATTATCTCCCTGATATTTAATTATTATCCCTATAAATTTTGCCATAGAAAGATTAATGGAATCCTTTATATCCAATAGTAGCCACGTCACCTGAGTTCTCCTATTAGGCAGTTTCATACTTTTAAGTAGAAGGATAATTAAACTAGCCCTCAATATGGGACATTCTATAATCATGTGTTCAATGGTTTCAACTTTTATCTTGTGAACATCTGCATATTCTATTAGCACATGGTACTTTTTTGTATCTGCCCTCCAAAACCTCTGAGGAAGGGGCATTCAGTCTTGCCAGCTCTTCTGAGCTTTGGTACTGTCAAGCAACAAAATTACTTTGGCAGCTGCAGGTTAATTTGGCAGTGTAATTATCAATGGTCTCTGTACTTTTCTTCTTTACATTTGGATTTTGCCTGCTTACATCTCACCTTGTAACTTCCTACATTTCATGGCCCCTTGACTCTGTTGTTTACAGTCACCTCCCCATAATCTCTATAAACATCTTCCCTAGTGAGGCAATACTACATGCATCTGATGAAATGGGTTCTAGTCCACGGAAACTTAATGCTGGGTTAAAAACTTGCCATTCTTAAGATGCCGCAAGACTCCTGTTTATTTTTGGGCCAGTTGTACTCTCTCAGCCTAACAGAACTCACAGGTTTGTTCAGAGAGTAAACATGGAGAAAGGGAGAACCACGTGCATCATCCTATGATACTTGGGAGAAGGATGACATAAAAACAAGAGAGATCATCACGGCAATTCAGAAGGATGTTGGGAAATCAGCTTCTGTGGGACTTCTGGGGCCTACAGCGTAAAGGAGCCCAGACCTGGATAGCATAGGCTAACCCAGTCTCGCCAGATATTGGAAGCTAAGCAGGATTGGCCCTGGTTGGTGTTTGGATGGGAGACTGCCAGGGTCACGACACAGAGGCAGGCGATGGCATACGCCCTCTGAATGTCTCTTGCCTTGAAAACCCTGTGGGGTCACCATAAATCAGCTGTGACTTGACAGCAAAAAACAAACAAAAGGATATGGGAAGTAGTTTTGAGGCTTTCTGCAGAATATCATCCAACATGGATGATGGGTGAGCAGTGTTCCCTCTAAGTTGAGTTGTTCAGTCGCACAGTCGAGTCCGACTCTTCGCGACCCCATGGACCAGATCACGCCAGGCCTTCCTGTCTTCTGCCGTCCTCTGAAGTTGGCTCAATTTCATGTTCGTTGCATCTATGACACTGTCTAACCATCTCATCCTTTGCCGTCCCCGTCTTCTTTGACCTTCAATCTTTCCCAGCATCAGGGTCTTCTCCAGTGAGTGCTCCCTTCTCATTTGGGCTTCAGCTTCATTATCTGGCCTTCCAGAGAACAGTCCGGGTTGATTTCTTTTAGGATTGACTGATTTGATCTTCTTGCAATCCAAGGGACTCTCAAGAGTCTTCTCCAGCACCATAGTTCAAAAGAATCTATTGTTCGGCGCTCGGCACTCCTTTTATGCTGTAACAATGTACCAGATCCGTGTGCCTTCAGAACTGAAAAGTACTGGGACTTCATGATTTCAGCTCTCATACTTTATTTCAGCTCAGAACAAGACAAGAACTACCGGCTCGCAGGCCGGTTTATAAAGGCAAACAACCCACACCCGAAACACACCCCTTC
>NW_015167531.1:1157561-1158588 GCF_001447785.1 Gekko japonicus | reverse complement strand
GCTCCTGCCCTGACTTTGCCCTCTGAGCATGTGTCAGTTGTTTTATTTAGCTGGCTTTTGAAGATGACGCTACCCTCGTGCGGGCTTCTAAGAAAAAGAAGCTGTCAAGTCGTACACAGAACCAAGCCACCCCGATTCCATGCCTGGTGCACTTCTCCACTTTTTCAGAGGCAAGCATTTAGCCTGGAATCTGTGGCAATTTAGGTGGCCTCAAAGTGTTTTCTTAGCACTGATATCGTCAGATGCTCCCATCTGTGTTGGCAGAAGCCAGACTTGTGTCTGCTACAGGCTGGTACCTAGCAAATACCCACTAATATTGACAAAAGGAGTTATCAAGTTATCAGTGATGAAGAAAGAGCAGGGAGGAGGTTTTTTTGCTTGCATTGTGCTCATGCCAAGGAGGAAAAAAGCAAACACAACCCCATCATTCTGTGTGTTAGCTATTTGCACAATCTTGCTTGCTTGGTTGACTGACTGCAGCCAAAATTGAACTGGTTTACGTTATTTGTCCTGCCTAGGCTTTAGGTGTGATTCCTTTTGCTATCTGGAGAAGCTCAGTTCAGTGACCCAGTGGATCCCTTTGGTGTTCTTGATTCTGTTGGTTGCATCCAAGTGTTGAAAAGGGAGGGGGGGGGCTGCAACAAGGCAAAACGAAGAAGAAGAAACAAAATGGTGGCAGAGAAAATGGAACATTTAACAGTTATACAACCCCTACGCATTTTGCATGCAGCTTCGTCAGAGGGAATCTTTCTGATTCTTTTTTGCCAAGAATAATCCCGGAAGTCTTCCGGCTCACGCAGTCCTTCCTCCTCTTGTCTGGTTATGACTTTTCAGGTGATAACATGCAGGGGTCATTTCGTAGAAAAAGAGGTGCAGGAGCTCATTAGCACAACTCATTAGCATGACTTATTTGCATATGCCACACCCCCTGACATCACGGGAAGTGTGTCAGAAGGCAACACCCACTGCTCAGGCTCCACTGGACTGTTTTGGATTGCTAGCTATGGGGGGGGGGGGGGGAAAAGAG
>NW_015167531.1:1155411-1157469 GCF_001447785.1 Gekko japonicus | reverse complement strand
CTCTGCAACTTACCTGGCTGCTTGTGGCTCTGACTGAGGGCTGGTGGGAGGAGGGGGCGGGGCTTGTTGCATGTGCCCACCCCCTGGTCTCTTTACTGCCGGAGCTCCGCTCCTGTGTGCTCCTGCAGGAAATGACCCCTGATAACATATAATAAGTTGCTAGGGCATCTGTTCAGCGCGCCACCACGATCTGTGGTTTGTTTATTTAGAACATTTATAAGCCTGCCTTTCTCCAAACATGTTAAGACTCAAGTGGGTAATAACCAGTAACAATTTACAGTAGCTATTCGGACACAGTAAAACCTCATTAAACAGAGTACCACACTATGAAACAGACATGAAACATTTATTTTGCCAGACTTGTCAAACTGCCCCCCAGTATGTTAGAAATAGCTGTTTTGCAGCCATGCCAAAAAGCCAGGAGGGGATGGGTCCTCCTGATCTCTTTCAGGAGACTGTTCCACAGACAACAGGAGCAACAACCCTAAAAGCCTGGGCCCCGGCAGCTGGAGGTCAAACCCTAAACCAGTGATGGCGAACCTTTTAGAGACCGAGTGCCCAAACTGCGACCCAAAACCCACTTATTTATCGCAAAGTGCCAACACGGCAATTTAACCTGAATACTGAGGTTTTACTTTAGAAAAAACAACTCATACATTAACTTAAGATGATCCAAACAAAGTAAGGAAAGCAATCCCAAATGCTTTCATTTACTTAAAATTATTTGGCAGAGAATTCGACACTTTAATGATGCTCTGGGCCTGGCTGGGGCGATGGCACGCATGCCCACAGAGAGGGCTCTGAGTGCCACCTCTTGTACCCGTGCCATAGGTTCGCCACCACTGCCCTAAACGAACGGGGCACAGACTCCAGGTTGGGCCTGGAGGTGATTCAGAATTACGACCCATCTCCAGACTGCAGAGATTAGTTCTCCTGAGGAAACAGCAGCTTGGGGGGCAGGCTCTGTAGCATCACCTCCTGATGGAGTGGAGTTCCTTCCTCTCCCCAAACTCCACCTTTTCCAGGCACTGTCCCCAAATCTCCAAGCATTTCCCAAGCCAAAGTTGGCAACCTGGGGAAGATCAAAGCTGCTAGCCTTAAACCTGCAGGAAGGTCCTTCAGGTGTGTCATCATGAAGGGCTTGAAAGCCGTGAATTGGGCCTAGAAACGAATAGGCAGCCAGTGAAGGGACCCTAAGCTGGGGGCAGTATGGTCCCATCAGTTGACCTCTAGTGATATTTATAGTCAACAACATTTTTTTGCCAGCTGCCCCCTGATTTCTTGCTTACAAAGCCGGATTTTGTAAAAGCGAACCCTTGTGTTCAGACAGCATTTACACATTGCTGTTAAGATAGATTCAGGTGGGTAGCCATGTTGGTCTGAAGCAATAGAGCAAAGTTTGAGTCCAGTGGTACCTTTAAGACCAACAAAGTTTAATTCCGGGTATAAGCCTTCATGTGCATGCACACCTCTTCAGATACATTGGAACTAACAGCCTCAAGCCTTGCATATAGGTGGGCGGGCGAGTTAGTTGCCAGGAAGGGCTACTTCAAGATGCATAAGTAACTGGGCAGTAAGTATAGCTAAGATTGGATTAAAGCAGTTGGTAAGACCTGTGAATAGCAGTATTTATTTATTTATTTAGGTATTTTTACCCCGCCCTCCCCGCAAGCGGGCTCAGGGCGGCTTACAAGGGGCAAGAGCCCATACCTAAAATCCAATAAAACAATAAAATCATAATAGTAACAGTACTAACAACAATAAAGTGCTTTCAGTGACAAGATGGTTATGATGGCTTCTTTGGGGTACCGCTGTCCAGTAGATCGTTCGTGCCAATCCCTCGTTGTTAATGCCACATAATTTATGGCTGGGTTTCCAAGGGCCATTCCCGATCCTGATGTATAGCCACCATTGGTGGTGGTGGCAGCGGCGGCCCCTATGCAAAAGCCTGGCGGAAGAGCTCCGTCTTGCAGGCCCTGCGGAACTAAATTAGCATACAAATAAATTAGCATAAATTAGCATACAAATAACAGAGTTAACAACAGGTGTGAGAAAAGT
>NW_015167531.1:1151190-1155338 GCF_001447785.1 Gekko japonicus | reverse complement strand
TGCACATGTGCCGATACAACTAGAGAAAGTTTGAGTACCTCCAGTCCCATAAGCGGAATTCTTGGAGGGGGGATGGATGACGTTTATGGTTTTATCAGCTCAAAAATGCTTCTGCTTTGCCTACAGACGTTCCACTGAGGTTGAAAGAACCAACCCACCAGTGCTGTTCTTTTTTTTTTGTGTTCATTGTTTTTTATTATTTTTCAAAATAACTTTCACAAAGCAGTTTTCAAATATAGAAATACAATAACAAACATATGCCTTTCCAGTACATAGATCGAAAACAATCGAAAAAACTGACCCACCTAATCCCACCCAAGGGTTTCATATGATACTCCAAGATCTATTTAACCTAAACATTGCAAGGAGTGAATGTTGCACTATTCAAAGACTACAAAAAAGATGTTACATTAAGATCCATTTGTGAAAGTGAGCGTTTGTAGGTAAAATATCATGCGCAGTAAGATAAGAAAAGATTGGAAACCATGTAGCTTCAAATTTGGAGTAGGAAGATTGTGAGGTTTGGGCTCTGTGTATCTTATCAGTGATCTTTGCCATCACAAAGTGTTCCCAGACTTTTTCATACCATACCCTTAGCGTTGGGGGCGCTGTAGATTTCCAACATGAAGCAATAGTCAGGCGAGCCGTGGCCAGGAGTACGGATATTATTTCTCTGTTTCTGGGATCTATGTCAGATGACCAGTGGTTCAGTAGGAAAGCTTCTGGATTGACCACCAGTGCTGTTCAATGTGCAGATCACTGGTCAGAGAGTTCCAGACAGGAATACCAGTTTTTAAAGAAATCTGTGCCTCTCCCCCTGCCTCAGGTGCTAATCTATGGCAAAAACACTGCACTAGGACAAAAGGTCCTTTCTAGCTATTTGGCACTGTGGACCTGTGGACAGGAAGCATGAAAGATGCAAGGCTCCGCATGTCAGTGGAGGAACGCTAGGGTGGAAGAGGTGTCATGGCCAGGCCCGTAGCTACAGTGGGGCAACTTGGGGCTGGGCCCCCTGACTTACTACCCAGGCCTCCCAACTTCCCATCCAGCTAGTTTATTTTGTTTTGTTTTTTGCACGTTCCACGGCCATGATGAGCTGTTGCCCTGCCCTGCCTGCCAGTGCCCTTGCCTTTAAAAAACTTTTACTCTCTCATTGCTCCTGACACAGCCTGGGTGTGTGTGTGTGCGGGGTGTGCCCCCCACGACTTATTTAAATTTCTCCTGAAGTAAAAGAAATCTGGTCATGACCCTTCCCCCTCCCTGCTGATTTCCAGCTCACCCTCCACATTGTTCCTCCTTATCCATGGGCAAGGTAGAGGGGCTCAGTGTCTTTTCCTTTGCAGATAATAGAGAAGTGGCGGGTGGGGGGGGGATTCGAGCAGACAAGTTGGCAGGAGGGGGAAGGATTACGCAGCCCCTCCTGCCCTGCCATTTCTCCATTTAAATATCAGCAGGGGAAAAAGAGCTGGAGGCTGTTCCTTTGCCTCTTGCCTAAAGTCGAATGTGGCTGGGTGAATGAGGACCATAGGCCTGGTTCTCGCCTGCAGGGCCTTAAAGGTGCCACTGGACTCAAATTT
The DNA here is from genome assembly GCF_001447785.1 of Gekko japonicus. Taxonomy (NCBI): domain Eukaryota; kingdom Metazoa; phylum Chordata; class Lepidosauria; order Squamata; family Gekkonidae; genus Gekko; species Gekko japonicus. Next base: position 1,153,761 of record NW_015167531.1, on the reverse strand, counting down.
TCTTACATTGCTTTTAAGTCTTTGATGGGTAGTATGGCAGGCAAAGAATGAGTGTGTGCGGAAAGACCCTTGAGACGTAGGCAGGCCATGTTTTCTTTGGTTGTCTGAATGCAGCCACCACTGTTGCTGGCTTGCTGACGGCAGGACAGAAGAAACCATAAACTCAGTACAACATACTGTTGGGAAGCTACTGGCATGTTTGCACATGTGCAGATACAACTAGAGAAAATTTGAGTGAAGGTCAACCAGCAGGTGCAAGTGGAGAGTGGGGAATCAAACCTGGTTCTCCCAGGTTAGAGTCCGCACACTTAACCACTACACCAAACTGGCTCTCAATGGACTGCACTGCTGCAGGCTGCAGGTGCTAGATTCCAGCTCTAAATGTACCTTGACGTTAGAAAAAGTGACCTCCCTGCAAACAGAAAGCCAGTAATTCCCAGTCTCCCAGAAGGTACTGGGAGAAGGAAGAGATGGACTAAAGGTGGAGGTGAGCTGGGCAGAGCCGATCGATCTCTAGCCACAGCCTGTATTTGGGGACCCGCCTGCTCAGCCAAGGGGGCTGGAGCCCTCGGTGTTTGCCCCCAACTCCACCCCTGATGGCACCACAGTAAGAAAAGTAGCTGTTCTCCCATTACAAGACCCATGCCAGTTTGAAATGGGATAAATGGAAGTCTGGCTAGATGGGGAGTGAGAATCCATTTTGGGCTGTTTTTCTTCTTGAGAAGATTTGCAGTGCAGCCCTGTGTAGAGTTCCTCTACTCTAAATCCATTGGTTTCCACTAAATCCATTGGAAGAGCTCTGCCTAGGATTGCAGTGCGCGCGTGAGAGAGGGGGGGGGGTCCCTTGGTTGCTGGTTTGGAGAGAGGTTCCTGACCAACGTCTTGTCTTCCTTCTTTCGGTAGTCACTTCAGAGCAAATCGAGCATCTCCACCGAAGATTCAGACAGCTAAGTGGGGATCAGCCAACCATCCGGTAAGGTACTCCCTGTTCCTTTTCCTTTCTGAATTGCTTTTTTATCACTGAACAGGTCACATGGAACTAATAATAATTTGGCCTTCTCTTAGCTCATTCAAGTGTTCATTATTTCATGGTTGCGGAAATCCTAAAACCTGTTCTTTTGGAAGCAGATCTTGATCTGAGTTACAAATTAATTCAGGGTCTGTTGAATTGTCTGACTGCATCTGTTGTTAAAGAAGAAGAAGAAGAAGAAGAAGAGATTGGATTTATACCCCGCCCTTCACTACCCGAAGGAGTCTCAGAGCGGCTTACAAACTCCTCTCCCTTCCCCTCCCCACAACAGACACCCTGTGAGGTGGGTGGGGCTGAGAGAGCTCTAACACAAACTGCTCTTTTCCAAGGACAGCTGTGCCAGAGCTTGTGACTGACCCAAGGTCACATCAGCAGGTGCAGGTGGAGGAGTGGGGAATCAAACCCGGTTCTCCCAGATTAGAGTCCGCACACTTAACCACTACACCAAACTGGCTCTAGGATATGCTGGGCCATTGTTTGTTGCGTGCAGCTGGGCCCGTATCAGGGAACACCTCCTGCCAAAGGACCTTGCAGACATGGATACTGCGAGTGTTCTATAAGGAAGGATCTACAGAACTTCAGAGGCCCCTGCTCCAAGCTCTCGCAATTCTAATTTTCTTTGTAGAAGGCACTTAAAATGGGTTTCTCTAAGGTGAGCAGATGTGGTCATGTGCATTAAAGGTAAAGGTTCCCTTGCTCGAAAGCCAGTCGAGTCCGACTCTAGGGTTGCGGTGCTCATCTCCGTTTCAAAGCCGAAGAGCCAGCGCTGTCCGAAGACGTTTCCGTGGTCATGTGGCCGGCATGACTAAACACCAAGGTGCACGGAACGCTGTTACCTTCCCACCGAAGTGGTACCTATTTATCTACTTACAATTTCTTGCTTTTGAACTGCTAGGTTGGCAGGAGCTGGAACTAGAGACGGGAGCTCACTCCGTCATGCGGCACACCCGGGTCTTGAACTGCTGAACTACCGACCTTCCACAGCCTGCAGTTCAGCGTCTTAACCACTTGAGCCACCGCAGCTCATGTGTATTACAGAGCGATTTTTAAAAAAAAGAAATAGAGCCTGGATACTCTTTTTCCTTGGCAGAATGGCGCACAGAGGCCTGCACATCAGTAGTCCCCAACACTTGTGAGCCTGTGGGCGCACTTGGAATTCAGAGACAGGGTGATGGGTGCAATCGCAACAGGGCTGAAAGAAGGGCTGGGTAATTTAAAATGACAGTGGGAAGAAGAGGCGGCAGAGAATAAAACATACACTGTGTTGGCAGGCACCATGGCACCCATTGGCATAGGGTTGCCAGGTATCTCGGAGCAGCAGACCGGGGGTACACTTACCAGGAGCTGGGAGGCACGCCGGAAATTAATGTGATGTGCCTACATGATGAGGAAGTGATGTAGCCATGTCCGGTGGTGGTGGTGACACTCTGGTTTTTGGCCAAATGTGTATGGTAGAATTAGCGTCTACCGTATTTTGCCCCAAAACCAGAGTGTCCCCCCCATGTTCCTACATCATGTAGGCACATCACATTCATTTCCAG
>NW_015167531.1:1109415-1151163 GCF_001447785.1 Gekko japonicus | reverse complement strand
ATTCCTGCCTTTTTGGGGGGAGTGGGGGTAATTCCCAGCAACGGAGAGGTGGGGGCTGAAAGTAGGAGACCCCCATCCCCACTTGGAGGGGGTGTCTGGCATCCTTACATTGGCACCACACTGAGCCCCCTCACTGTACATTTTATATCTGAACTAGAGCACAGGTCCATGGCTTTTTATGTGTTGATAGAATTAGTCCCCTTTCTTCCCAGTCTGGTGCCAGCCAAGTTAAGAGCCCTAACTCTCAGACCCTTTTAGGTTTTTATTTAATTCTCTGGTTACACGCTGTCTGCTTCCAGGTAGTGGCGCGGTGCTACCGGGTTGAGTTTCATGCAACAGAGTGCTGCAGACGCAGGGAGCAGAAGCCCCTTTCTCTCCGTGGTATTTATGTCAGCAGAATGTGATGGGCTCAGTATCCTCTAGCAGTGATATGTAGTGGCTTGGGAGCCACATGTAGCTCTCTGACATGCCACCTTGTGGCTCTTCCAGCCACTGTTCCCCAGTGTGGCACCTGCCCCATGTTCCAGAAAATTGAGCAATCCCATTGTCCTTTACAGCACTAAGGGGTAGAAACTTGAGGATCTCTTTTTCTAAGAAGCAGCAGCAGCAGCATCCAGGGTTCTCAAGGAACTGAATTGTGTACCCCGATCCAAAGTGCTGTAGAATTGGGGCATTCAGGCAGCCGTCCAAGCCTCTCAAGATGTGGTCATAACCATCATAATATGGAAAGCTTCCATGTTGTTGCCAGACAGACCTGTGCATGACTCTCCTCGGCCACATATTTCGTTAGTCCTTAAGGTGCTGCTGGACTCTTGCTCTTTTCTACCTCTACAGACAGACTCACACGGCTCCCCACCTTGATCTGTCTCCTCTCCACGTTAGGCCCGCCATGTGGCATGACCATCTTGCAAAGGAGGTGTCAACAACCCACCTCTGTGTGATGATCACAAGGAGTAGACTGGGCCTGAGCCAAGCTCGGCCCTGACGATGTTCTTGGACCAGAGCGGCTGGTTTTCCAGCCAGAGAATGTCTTGCTAAACAACCGGCAGCTTCTGTCTGTTTTCTCCTTAATGAGGTTGTTGTTGTCCTCCTTTGAGGTTCTTTCAGGGGTGGCTGTTCTCATGCAAATCCCGATCCGCACACTTAGAACACAGTGCTTTAATTCATGCAAACGTCTCACTCGGAGAAATGAGGCGAGGCACCTTGAACAGCTTCCTGCTTTTTTGCTTATTCCGAAAAGGAAGATGAGTTTCTTATGAATCCATACTGTGTGTTAGCAAATTATGTATGGGATTCCGCCTGTCTGGGACTGCAAGAGACCAAAGACTACAAACAAAAAACAGAAGGTAAGTCTAGATCAGGGGGGCCCAGCGTGCTGCCTGTGGGCACCATGGCACCCACTGGCAGCTTTCCTGGTTCCCGCTTAGGGTTGCCAGCCTCCAGGTGGGGCCTGGGGAATCTCCTGCTTTTACAACTGATCTCCAGCTGGCAGAGATTAGGTCTCCCCTGGAGAAAATGGCTGCTTTGAAGGGTGGACTCTGTGGCATTGGACCATACTGAGGCCCCTCCCCTCCCCAAACCCCTCCCTCTCCTGGCTCCACCCCCAAAGTCTCTGGGTATTTTCCAACTGAGGCCTGGCAACCCTGTGCCCACCAACTGTTTTGGAAAGTGGGTGGGGCCATATGGGGCTCTCCCCCAGCAGCCTTCTGATTGGTTAGCCGAGATCGGATCGGCTGTGCAGATTAAAATAACGTTACTTCAGTTGCAGCGGCCGCTACGTTGCTGGTTTTATTCTCTGTCGCTCTTCTTTCCCTGTGTATTTTTTGAAAATTACCCCACTTCCTCCATGCACATGGCTCTGCCTCCTGTGGCAGCCATTCTGCAGTTGTGCCACCACCCTGTGTGAGAATTCCAAAGGTGCCCACAGGCTCAAAAAGGTTGGGGCCTCCCAGTATATCACAATATGAGTAAATCTACTCTCGGAAATGCGCCTATCTATGTTGATCCTCAGCAAGCTTTTGGAAAATCTTTACTTTGCATGCAGAAGGTTGCAAGTTCAATCCCCCACATCTTCATTTAAAAGGATTAGGTAGTAGGTGACCATGGAAACGTCTTCAGACAGTGCTGGCTCTTTGGCTTTGAAACGGAGATGAGCACCGCAACCCTAGAGTCAGAGTCGACTGACTTTCGAGCAAGGGAACCTTTACCTTTACCTTTAATATGATAATAATAATAATCGTATGGCATTGAGTGTAGTATAGCCAGGAGATCCAAAGGTTGTCTGGCAGCCTTAACTTCTAGCTCACTAGCGTCATGCACCACTAGGTCTTATTTCTGGGGCTGAGAGAGCTCTGAGAGAGCTGTGACTGACCCAAGGTCACCCAGCGGGCTTCATGTGAAGGAGGAGTGGGGAATCAAACCCAGTTCTCCAGATTAGCATCTGTAGCTCTTAACCACTACACCACACTGGTGTAATGTAGAAGACCTCTTCCTGAGATCCTGGAATGCCACTTACAGTCAGAGTAGACAGCAGTGACCTTATAAAAGGCAGTTCCATGTGTTCCTCTACTGCTTTAAAAGCAACACAGGTGTATTGTTTGTTAAGCTAAAGATACACGGTACAGCATATTGTAGCTAACGATGTTTAACCACAGTTCGACCTATACCCAACCAGCTGCAATGGGTGTGAAACAGCAGACTACTTAAATTAGGGTTGCCAGCTCCGGTTTGGGAAATCCCTGGAGATTTGGGGGATGGAGCCTGGGGAGAGAAGTGAGAGGGGCCTCAGCAAGGTATAATGTCATCCACCCTCCAAAGCAGCCGCTTTGCTTCTGGGGAGCTGGTCTCTTTTGTCTGGAGATCAGTTGTAATTCTGGGGGATCTCCAGGCCTCACCTGGAGACTGGCAACACTACTGTGCATTCACGTGACTGTGAACCAGAGGTGAGGTATATCCGTTCCTCACTAGAAGTGTTGATGAATTTAGCAGCCCACCGTTTCAAGTCCAAAATCCCTGTTTCAATTCTTTTGCCCTTGTATGAAACAAATCTGTAATGATTTTAACACATTTTTTTCAACGTCTTTGGTATTCCACCCTTTTCCCAGGGCGCACGGTACTTTATTATCTCCTCCTTCCTTGTATCCTAATAAGAAGCCTGCATGGGAGGTTATGCTGAGCGACTGGTTGAGGGTCACCCAGTGTGCCACCCAGCCAAGGGCACAATGGAACCCTAGATCTCTCAACCTCTCTACTAGACAGGTTTATTTTTGCATTGTTTTGACGCAGAAATAATGTACATTTTTCAACGTCTTTGGTATTCCACCCTTTCCCCAGGGCACGCGGTACTTTATTCTCTCCTCCTTCCTTGTATCCTAATAACAAGCCTGCAGGGGAGGTTATGCTGAGCGACTGGCTGAGGGTCACCCAGTGTGCCACCCAGCCAAAGGCACAATGGAACCCTAGACCTCTCAACCTCCATACTAGACAGGTTTATTTTTGCATTGTGTTGACGCAGAAATAATGTACGGTGTTGGAATGGCACTGGAGAAACAAAGAAATCAGGAACACCACCACCCAAAACACAAAAGATACAAAAGAAACTTGATGTGTTTTTTTGTTTCTAATAAAGGGATTGGACAGATTCACGGGAGTTGTTATAGGCAGGTCTTTCTCCTTCTCATGTTGCAGCTTATTGGATGTACTGTACCGCTTTTCTTGTTCTCTTAATTGTATAATCCACTTTATTGGGAGTATTTAAACTTTTATTTCATTGTTCTCTAATTCTACAGTCTGATTGAATTTTTTATCCTGTGTGTTGTACTGGTCTTTTAAACATTTTGACATTTAACATTCTAATTCTGTAGTCTGCCATCTAGTCTCAATGAGAAAGGCAAATGATAAAATAAATAAATAAGCCCATCAATGGAACCTCCATGTTTAGAGGCAGTCACCCTCATAAGACCAATGCCAGGGGTGAGAAGAGGGACAAGCTTTGGCCTCTGTGCTCAGTTTGTGGGCTTTCTGAAGGCAGGGGTGGCTCGTTGGCAACTCTGTGAGACAGAGCGCTGCACTAGATGGAGCCCTTGGTCTGATCCAATATGCTTTGCTGTTCTGTTTTTTAATGAAAAATGAACAAATAGGGCCTATTCATTCACCTGCACTCAGAGATTTAATTTCTAGAGACCTTGGAAGCTCTTTGTTGCCTTTCTTTCCTGCTACATGCCAATTTTCTACCCCCTGGGAGCACTCAAGGCTGCTTATAATACATGAAAAAAATATGAAACGATATAAAACCACAGTGAACTGAAGCTGTGCAGTATATGAACTAAATTAAAAAGTTGCTTTAAAGTAGCAGTGATAAAAAACGGAAAAATAAAATTCCATAATGGCTTCCCCTGCCCAAAAATGTCCTTCAGACCAAATCCTTAATCTCCAATGGGCTTGTGTGAACAGGACAGATTTTGCCTGGTGCCTAAAAGATGCTAAAGACAGCACCAGGTAAGTTATCCAGGGGCGGGGGATTTATTTTGCCTTGGCCTTGCACTAGAGCTGAGGGCCCCTGCACAAGCTGGCTGTTACCCAGTTAAAATAATCCTAAATGAATGAATTAATCCATTTTAAGTCTGCATATATTTGCATGTGTCTCAAACACACAACTCTCTCTTGGTTTTTAGAAAGTGTGGACTCACTCCTCAGCTTTGGGCTTCTTTGCCTTCTCATTTTCCGTGCTTGTTATGTTCCTGTTTTTTCATGGTTTTCCCGTTTCACATGTGTTTTGCTCCCTCCAGTGGACGATTCAATATTACATCATTTTATGTCCGGCAGATTTCCCTGCAGATTGAAACTGCAGGTTTTTATGCCAGACACAAATTGTTATAATATCAAATCGACCACTAGAGGAAGCAAAACGTGCAGAACACACAGTCCCCACCCCCGAAGAAACAGGAACTTACAAGCAAGGCAAATGAGCATGTGGAAAAGCCCTCTCTATTAAAATACTTAACAGATTTTTTAAAAATTACTTGATCACTCTGAGTACTTTTTTAAGTCAATAAAATTGTTTTGAATTGATTGATTAATTATGGAAGCCCTTCTCAGCTACCTCTCCTGAGGCTTTCTATATTTCTTAGCCAAGTTCTGACTTGGGTCTGGGGTGGGGTCTCAGACCCTAAATTCAGGGGCTCACCTGCTACAGCAGGCATGGAAGGGGAAGTCAAAATGGCCCTGGAGCGAGGCAGGCTTGAGTGGTCCTTGCATTGCTAAGCAGGGCTACCCGGATGTTGCGCTGTTTGCTCCATGCTCTCAGGTAGAGTTGCCAATTGGGAAATTCTTGGAGGTTTGGGGGCAGGGCCTGGGGAGGGGTGGAGTCTGGGAAGGGGAGGAAGTTCAACCGGGATGTGAGGCCATAAAGTCCACCCTCCAGAACAGCCATTTTCTCCAGGGAACTGATCTCTGTAGTCTGGAGATCAGTTGTAATTCTGGGGGGACTCCAGGCACCACCTGGAAGATGGCAACCCAAGAGCAGTGGCCAAGCAAGAACTTTTCCTGTAAGTTAGGTGACCAGTCCACCCCTGCCTGTTAAGTTCCAGATGCAACAGTGGTTCAGGAATACACTGAGGGTTGAGAGCCAGTTTGGTGTAGTGGTTAAGTGCGCGGACTCTAATCTGGGAGAACTGGGTTTGATTCCCCACTCCTCCACTTGCACCTGCTGGATGACCTTGGACAAGCCATAGTTCTGTCAGAGCTCTCTCAGCCCAACCTACCTCCTAGGGTGTCTGTTGTGGGGAGGGGGAGGGAAAGGAGTTTGTAAGCCGCTCTGAGACACCTTTGGGTAGTGAAGGGCGGGGTGTAAATCCAATCTCTTCTCTTCTTCTTCTTGTCTTGAGTAAACCAAATTTTATTCAGAACAAAGAAAATAACCTAAGTCCTTCACAGCAGCTTACCTAGCCAACTTCTCCAGAGCTGGGCTGGAGCTGTTCAGACACTGGTACCCTGGAACGAATACAGAACATGGAAGGAACTTTTGAATATTGCACCTGGAACACACAGGACCTGTTGAGGTCTTCTGTGGTGCTGCTAGGGGAAGCCTGCTTCAGTTAGAACAGTGTCTGCTCTCAGGGACAGTCCTCTACTCAAATATAATGTCCAATTAGCAGATGAGGCAAAGTTTCAAACCAGCTGTCTTCTCTAAACATAAAACGCATTACTACCATGCCGCTCAAATCCAGTGATTCCATACACACCAGATCTGGTTATTAATATTATGTCTCCAATCCCATCTGGTCTGTGATACAGTCAGTATTGGACAAACAATGTGAAAACAACAGCAGACATGGCTACAGGATTCTGAATTTAAATTGCTGGATGCATGGTCCTCGGTCGCTGTCAAGGTGCCCCTAACTTTCCAAGTGTTCCTACGTAAGGAAGAGCTAGTGCCCCCTTTAGTGGTTAGGCGAAGACTGTGGAAGCCCCGGTTCAAGTCCCCTCCTTGGCATGGGTGGCCTTTGGCCAGACAGACACTCTCAGCCTAAACTACCTCCCAGGGCCGTTGTGAGGATGAAACAGGAGGAAGGAGGAGAGAACTAGGATGGTATCCTGTGCTCCTTGCAGAAAGGGCAGGATAGAAATTGTGATAGATGGACAAGAAGAAGTACCGAAAATTGAAGATTGGATCAAGAAACTGTTGTTTGCAGTTGAAATGGACAAAATGACAAGGAAATTGAATAACATGGAAGCAGAAGAGTTTTTTAATGACTGGAAACATTTAAAAGAGTATTTAGAGAAGCATTGGGAAGTAAAAGGCAATTTATTCTGCTTTGATAATCATTGAATACAGAACTTTTTAGAGTTTTTCTGAGAGTTATGATGAGTAAAGAACTAATTGTGATAATGAAATAAGAGTTACCTAGTGAACTATAAGAAAAAATGTAATGGAAACAAAAAGAAATTAGAAGGGAGTAAACAGGAGGTTGAAGAAATTAGAAGTAAATGTGCAGGAAGTCGGAGCACTGTGGGAAGCCGCATATAAGGGAGGGGGAAAGGGAGGGGGATGGATGTAACAGGGATAAATGTAGAAAATTTAATGCTGATTATGAATGTTTATAAAAAAAATTGTTACAAAAAAAAAAGAAATTGTGATAGATGGGTCTGGATTGTAAGGCATTCTACCAATTTTGCATGCTTGTGTATTTTAAACAACCAGATTCTGTTTCTGATCCTGGTCCCAGACTGATTTCTCTGCATTATATTTAATTGTTGGACAGGAATTATTGTCCTTTGTGTGTGTGTTTCTCCTCCCGCTCAGTCAGAATTGCAAGCTGACCTTTCCCCAGGTGCTGGAGAATTGGACTCACACAGAGTCTCAGCAGTGACCAAGGAGCATCATCGCTTAGTGGTGGGAGACACCCTGCATGAAGGGCAGGCGGGGGGGCTGTTTGCATCCTCCTCCCCTGGCTGGGATGAGCAGCCCAGAGATTCCAGGCTAGCTGGAAAGAGGCATTCGGTATCATCGGTTTGTGCAGAATGCTCGTGGACCACGGGCGCTGTGGAGGCTGAGCCGCCTGAGCTCTGGCACTAGAGCCCAGCCTGGAAAAATTAGGTCGTGCTCAAGTCCTACCTGAAATCTGTCGTAAAAGTTTGCTGCGGTCAGCTTGAAATCCTGTTCGATCAGCACGGCGCCACAACGAGCCGTACGGGTTATGCACACAACGGCATACCACTCCAGAATGCAAGAGGATTAAAATTTCCCAGTGCCATAAAACAAACATAATCGTGATTGTTTTAAATGAGGGGGACGGTTAACCACAGTCATCAACTTGCGGCTTCTCGAGCAGACGACTCCCACAGTGAACAATTCTAAACGTGTCTTATAGAAGCAAATTTAATTAGCTCAATAGCAACAGACATATGAAGCAGCATCCTGTTTGTGGTCCAACCAGCCTAGTGTTATCTCCTGTTTCAGGCAGAGAAAGGTCTTTCCCAACTCCTGGTACCTGAGATTCTTTAACTGGATGTGTTGAGATCTGAACTTTGAACCTCCTGCGTGCAAAAGCTACCACTAAACTATAGTCCCAGTGGGGTAAAGTGTCTTAAAATCCCCCCTTATACATACCAAGGCTATAGAAGTATATCTTGAACACTAGTCCCTCTACATCTTCTAAATAAAAGGTTTTTCCTTTCTCAGGGACCAGCCAAGCTGCAGTTCTGTGTTCCCTTGATTTCATTGGGAGCATTCAGCCAGTTTATTTTAGTGGTTAAGAGCGCAGACTCTAATCTGGGAGAAACGAGTTCAGTTTCCCACTCCTCTACATGCAGCTGTTGGTGTGACCTTGGGTCAGTCACAAGTTCTCTCAGAGCTGTTCTCTCAAGAGCAGTCCTCGAAAGAGCTCTCTTAGCCCCACCTGCCTGTTGTGAGGAGGGGGAGGAAGGAGATTATAAGCTGCTCTGAAACTTTGAGTGGAGGGGATATAAATCCAGTCTCCTCCCCCTCCGTAGCTTGCTTGTGGGCCTATCTTATTTGTAAATCCCACTCGGATATAAATCCAGTCTCCTCCTCCTCCGTAGCTTACTTGTCTGCCTATCTTATTTGTAAATCCCAGTTTGTTAAAAGAGCGCAAGCACAGTGTCGTGGTGGCAGATTGGGTGATATGGGTTTGAATCCTAACTCTGCCATGGAACCTCGGCAGGTGACCTTGGGCTGGTCACGCTCTCTCAGCCTCCCCTCTCTAACGAGGTGGTGGTTGTGAGGATCAAGCGGAGGAGGGAAGGATGGAGCTGTAAAGGCTGCTTTGGGTCCCCGTCATGAAGAAAAGCAGGGCATAAATAACCAAGTAAACTAAAATAACTCGAGCTAATTCAGTAGAAATGGCATTAAAGAATGAGCCTCATTGTCTCATGCAGGTGTTTCAGGTGGGTAGCCATGTGGGTCTGCAGCAGAAAAGCAAAATTCGAGTCCCGTAGCACCTTAGAGACCAAAAAGATATAAGCCTTTGAGAGACAAAGGTCCTTGGGTCAGATCTGACAAGGGGATCTTTGACTCTCCAAAGCTTATTTTCAGTCTTGTTGCTAGTGGGTGCTCCCGGACTTGAATCTTGCTCTCGTGTGGATGTGTCGCTGTCCACGAGAGAGACCTGAGCACCATTGTTCCTGAGCCTGCCATTTTGTCTTTGCAGGTGAGTCTCACTGTCTTTTTCTTTTTCTACTTTCCTTTCTACAGCAAAGAGAACTTTGATCGCATTCCTGATCTGGAGTTCAACCCCCTTAGGGCCAAAATCGTCCAGGCCTTTTTTGACAAAAGGTAAAGCTGTGGGGGCTTCATAGCATCAGGGGAAATCAGTGCCAGCTCCCTTTGGCAAGTTGCCCTCAGTGGGCCTGTCTCCTTGTGTGTTACTGTGCACTCATTTGCGCTTTCCCTCTGGGGACTTCCACCAGTTTAAGTCAGCTGGTGTGGAGATACTCCTCTTCCTCTACCTCTGTTTGAACCTCTGTGACATTTTCTGGGCAGAATGTTTGAGCCCAGCTCTATCAGTCCCTCAGCCGTCTTGTTCTCTTGCTTCCTCCAGGAACCTACGAGAGGCATCCGAAGGGCTGGTGGATGAAATCAATTTTGAGGACTTCCTGACTATCATGTCTAATTTCAGACCGATTGAGATGGATATGGATGAAGAGCAGCTGGATCGTTTCCGCAAACAGAAGCTGAAATGTGAGTTGAATCTGCCTTGTTTTCAGCCCCTGACATTCCCCTGGGGCTGTGGCTACCTTTGTGAGTAAGATGGCTAGCCGATGTAAGGACAGGTGGTCCTCTTCCACAGCTGCTCCAGGAGTGCCTACACTCCTGTCCATGAAGGAAAAGACTTCTAGCTGGTGGAGTGGCTTTTAACCAGGAATGTGGTCTTAGCTGATCGATCAGTTAAACATTTTGATCGGCAAATAAGGTATCCGGCAGACTGTAATTTTTAGAAAATGCTTCGAAGAGCTGTAAGTGTCATTTATAGACCCCCTCCTGCATGAAAGGACAGGGGAAATTGACATTTGATAAGATTGGTTACTTAAAGCTTGGGAGGTAAGGTTGGATCCTAACAGCATTTCCACTGGTGCAAATGACTCCCCTCCCCCGTTTTGAAGTGCTGAACCTGCAGCCTGAAGAAGAGTTCAGAGCAATTTGAAAGCTTACCCGATACTGTACTTTATGATGTTTTAGTTGGACCTAGTAAACCATGACCCCTCTGCTGCTTTTGAATATTTTTCCTATGGCCCATCATGGTGACTGTTCTAATTAAAGGGACCGTGTCTAAAATCTGTGATTAAAACTTTTAAACAATAAGTCCCACAAGCTCTTTAGCTAGAACTTGCATCTCGAGTGCCCCCGTTCTTTACATGCGTAAGTGCAGGTGGCAATTGTATTCATGTTTACTCAAGAGTAAGCAGGGCTTTTTTTGTAGAAAAAGCCCAGCAGGAACTTATTAGCATCATAGGCCACACCCAATAGCAGAAACTCATTAGCATATTAGGCCACACACCCCTGACTGCACCGCTCATTAGCATATTAGGCCGCATTCCCATGTTACCAGAAGTGTGGTCATCCAGCCACACCCACCTTTTGCTTGTTATTCTGTTTACCTTGTTTGTTGTCCAAACCCAGGGCCTTTTTTTGTAGCAGGAACTCCTTAGCATGGTAGGCCACACACCCCAAATGTAGCCAATCCTAATGAGTGCCTGCTGTTGGGTGTGGCCTATTATGCTAATGAGTTCCTGCTGGGCGTGGCCAACTTGGGAGCCAGCCGGAACTCCGTTCCTGTGCGTTTCTGCCCAAAAAGAGCCCTGAGGGTAAGCATTGTGGGACCTTGCATTCAGTTCAGATCTCTTTCAGAGTCATGCTTGGAATGGGACTGCTGGTTGCTGAGCTCCTCCTGACCAGGAAAGAACGGCTCCTGTTGCATGCAGCAGGACTAGCAGCCCAATCCTGCACCTCCTCTGTCTTGCTTTTGATGGGTGAAACTGTGCATGGGGAGGGTTATAGAGAGCCAGCTTGGTGTAGTGGTTAGGAGCACGGACTCTTATCTGGGAGGTTTGATTCCCCACTCCTCCACCTGCAGCTGCTGGCGTGACCTTGGGTCAGTCACAAGGTCTGTCAGAGCTGTTCTCTCACGGGCAGTTTCTGTCAAGTGTTCTCTCAGCCCCACCTACCTCACAGGGTGTCTGTTGTGGGGAGGGGAAGGGAAAGGAGATTGTAAATCTGCTCTGAGACTCCTTTGGGTAGTGAAGGGCGGCGTATAAATCCAATCTCTTCTGCTGCTCATACCTTGAATAAACCTTTGTTGGTCTTAAAGGTGCCACCGGGCTCTAAATTTGTTCTGCTGCAATAAAGGTGACGTGTAGAAGACTCACTCTGGTCTCCCTCTAGAATTAGCCTACTATTTGATACATGCTCATGTCTTCGTTTCAGGAGAGTGGTAAGCAATGTTCCCTCTAAGCTGTGGAGTCTTGTGAGCAAAAATTCTACTTCGTGAGCCACTGGCATTAAATTTGTGAGTGAGTGATTTGGCTACTGCATAAATCAGTTTGCTCTGGAGCCATCCTTCCTGAGCTCAGACAAAAATCTGTGAGCTGGAGGCTAAAAAACTGTGAGCTAGCTCATACTAACTCAGCTTAGAGGGAACACTGGTGGTAAGTGAAGGTTTCACCATGCCCCCCATGGGCCTTTAAATTAAGATTGTCTTCTGAATGAACATGCTTAAGAATGGGCAAGGTTACAAGCTCCGGTCCTAAGCGAGGGAGAGCCTTCTGACCCTGCTGCCGTCTTTTGCCTTCTGTCTTCTAGTCCTCTTTCACATGTACGACTCGGACAGCGATGGGAAGATCACCCTGCAGGAATACAGAAAAGTAACGTATTGTCTGTTTGGGTTTTTTTTTGCCACCTCCTTTCCTAACTGCACTCTGGTGAGCTGCGGCTGCTGCTCAATGCAACTTCCTTTGCTTCCTGTGGCCAGGTGGTGCAGGAACTGCTCTCAGGGAACCCCCACCTGGATAAGGAGTCAGTGAGGTCCATCGCAGATGGAGCCATGATGGAGGCTGCCAGCATCTGCATGGGGCAGATGGTAAGAGGGAATTCAGCCCCACTGGTTGGGAGGTGCCCCCTAAAGCAGAAGATCACCCCGATCCATTTGTTGGGGACTCTGTGGACCTCTGTGCTTAAATCTCAGTGTGTCAGCCCATAATCGTTCCCACTTTGCAGACTGTAAGAGACTAATGGGCTCAAGGTCTTCTGTAACTGGGGTGGGGCCTGAAGACAGGTTCAGGATCTGGGTTCAGTATAAGGGAACCAGGCTGGGAAATAGAATCCCATTCCTGGAGCAGTGGTGATACAATCCTACCTTGGGGACATGTTAATGTGTGTATAGGTCTTGGCTCCATCATGGTTGGGGTGGAATGTGAGTCACTATGGGGCAGCAGGTTGGGCCAAGGAGACTAAATGGCTGAGTCATATCACCGACTGAGTAACAGTTATATACACTCATTCTAACCCGCCTCACAGGGTTGTTGTCTGGATAAAATGTGGGAGGGGAAAGAACCATATATGCATCCCTAAACTGCATGGAGAAAAGCTAAGGTTAAAACAGAATGAAGCAGCCCAGTGGAAAGAACAGCTGGGCTTCCACTGAATGGGAAGGGGGTTCAGAGGTCCACATGGATCTCTCCCACCACAAGAAATCTGGAGGTTAAGCGTTGCAGGTGCAATGGCTCATGTACATATTGTACTCCCCTCCTATTCATCACCTGGACCTGATCCAAATTGGGACCTCCTTTCATGGGAGGTTCATGACTTAAGATTTAATCAAACTCTGTCCTCTCTTCTCATTTCAGGAGCCAGACCAGGTGTACGAGGGAATCACATTTGAAGACTTTCTGAAGGTTAGAACAGAGCACTGCGTCTTCTCTGGGTTGGGGAGCTGCATGCATGGCGGTGTGTGGCAATGCTTTCAGGGCCGGTTTCAGCATACCCGGAGGTGGGGCAGCAGCTGAGGCCCACGGCTTCTAGTGGGGCCCCCCTGATGCTGGCCTGCATGCCCTTCCTCCACCCACCTGCTTTGAAGAACTCCACCATGCATGCTCCTAGCCATGAGCACTGCTCAGAGTGATCAGGGAAAGGATGTGGGTGGTGCAAGCATCAGTGAACACGGGCAATGACAGGGCTCACGAGGAATAATAACATCATTATTGCGTGGCATTGTGTGCAGTATGGCTAGGAGCGCCAAAGATCGTCTGGCAGCCTTAACTTGTAGCTCTCTAGCATTATGCAGCACTAGGTGGCGAGCTAGAGGCTGAATGAGCGCTGAAAGAGCTGTGACTGACCCAAAGTCACCCAGCTGGCTTCATGTGGAGGAGGGCAGAATCAAACCAGGTTCCCCAGATTAGAGTCCATCGCTCTGAAGCTCTACACCAAACTGGCTCTCAGCTTATGAGGAAATGGGGGAAGGCTGCTTAAGCATCCTTAAGAGGGGCTGTACCTCAGAGACAGGGCATCTGCTTGCCATGCAGAAGGGCTCAGGTTCAATCCCCAGCATTTCCAGTTAAAAGGTTCTGGCGGTAGATGTGAAAGACCTCAGCCTGAGGCCCTGGAGAGCTGCTGCCAGTCTCAGTAGACAAATACTACTCTGATGGACCGATGGTCTGATTCAGTAGAAGGCAGCTCCTTGTGTTCACGTCAGGTGGGGAGCAGTGTTCCCTCTAAGCTGTGGAGTCTTGTGAGTAAAGATTCTACTTGGTGAGCTACTGGCATTAAAGCTGCGCACGAGGGATTTGGCTCCTGCATAAATCAGTTTGCTCTGGAGCCACCCTTCCTGAACTAAGACAAAGATGTGTGAGCCAGAGGCTAAAAAACTGTGAGCGGGCTCACACTAACTCAGCTTAGAGGGAACACTGGTGGGGAGTGGGAGGGGAAAGTGAGCAGGGGGAACTTAGTCATGGGCAGAGGGAGGGGAGAAGGGCCCTGGCCACAGAGTGCCCAAAGAGGGCATCTTTCCGATGATGCATCCCAGCTCTGGCATTCGGGTTTACCTCCTCTGAATATGGCTAGTAGCCACTGGTGGGGACCTCTGCTTCGTGACTCCGAGTTCCTTTTAAAGCCATCTGTGCATCTGCTGACAATGAATTCCAATCTGATTACTCATTGAGTAAAGAGGCAGTTCCTTTTGTTTTGCCCTGAATCTGTTGGCCGTTAACTTCATTGGGCACCCCCTTCTTGCATTTTTACAAGACATGGATTGTAAAAGAAATGGGCATTTAAAATATGGACTTGCACATTGGTAGAGAGTGAAAATTCAGCGGCCGGGGCTGCAAGTGGGTTTCCTGCAACACGTTTGGTTGCTGATTTTAATCATTACAGTCTCTTCACCGCCACCACTCTCCATATGTTGATCAGTGACATAATCCTTATTTGTATTGTGTGCAAGGATATTTGCAGACTTTCACTTCACAATCTTCCCACCCCTTCAACTACCTCTTTGTGGTGTCCTTGCAAACAGGAAACTTTTGAGGATGCTTCCCTGCAGTGTAGATGTGAGGGTGTGTGAAAGAGAAATGTGCTTGTTTGGAATCCCGGAAGCATCGTTTGGAATCTTCCACATTGAGCCAGTTTGGTGTAGTGGTTAAGTGCGCTAGTCTGGGAGAACTGGTTTGATTCCCCATTCTTCCACTTGCAGCTACTGGATGACCTTGGGCACGCCATAGTTCTGACAAGAGCTGTCATTGAAAAGAGCAGTTCTCGAAAGAGCTCTCTCAGCCCACCTACCTCACAGGGGGTCTGTTGTGGGGAGGGGAAGGGAAAGGGGATTGTAAGCCGCTCTGAGACTCCAAGTGAAGGGCGGGGTATGAATCCAATATCATCATCATCACATTAGGCAGGAGACAGCAACTGCTTTCAAGAACAGCACCCATGACTGCCACAAGCACTCAGGACCACACTTCCTGATCAGCCAGTACCAGATTATCTGCAACCCCTTAAGATGACCTCTGTCCCCCCTCCCGGTTATATGACCCCCAACTCAATCTTCTCTTGCCCCCGGGCAGATGTGGGAAGGAATCGACATCGAGACCAAGATGCACGTCCGCTTCCTCACCATGGAGCCAATTGCGCCTTGCCACTAACCAAAGAGAAGCTGCAATGGAAGTGCCGATGCCTTTGAAAGCGACCCAGGACAGAATGTTGGGCGGTCAATACGGGTAGATGGGGGATTGGCTTCTCCCAGTACTGCAGGGATCCAGGGCAGTTGCTTGGTACAAAGTCTGCGCTGCTGGTTAAGGGGACAGTTTTACGTGGCTGAGACTTCTAGCCTAGCTTTGCAGGTGTCCCCCACCCCCAAATATGTTCACGTTTATGAATCACATTCACCAATAGCAACATGCAATAAAGTAGGATTGTTTTTAGTTCTTGGCAGTGGCCTGTTTATTCTTCCTGGGATCATGTTTTGCCTCGCAGGTCTGTGAATTCACAAGGTCCTTTAAAGCCCTTCATGGCACTGGGAGCCGTGTATCTGAAGGGCCGTCTCCCCACGTATCTTCCCTTGCAAATTGTCCCCATCTTCTGGAGTGGGCTCCTGGTGTGTGTGTGTGTGGGGGGGAACAGAAGTTTTCAGGAGGCGCTATAAGGCTGTTTTATGTCTTAGGGCTTTTAATGCAGTTGGAACTGCATGTTCTGTCTTGGGTGGTGCTGATTACGGGGTGTTTATTGTATTATATTTGTAGATCAAGACGGGTAGCCATGTTTGTCTGTAGCAGCAGAAAAGGGCAAGAGTCCAGTAGTACCTTAAAGAGTAACAAAATACGTGGCAGGGGATGAGCTTTCGTGAGTCACTGCTCATACTTCTTCAGATAATGGAAGCTCCTCCCCTGCCACATATTTTGTTACTCTCTAAGGCGCTACTGGACTCTTGCCCTTTTCTGCTGCTACAGACATAAGAACATAAGAGAAGCCAATGTTGGATCAGGCCAATGGCCCATCCAGTCCAACACTCTGTCAACACAGTGGCCAAAATTACCAGGTGACATCAGGTCATCCGGCAGTGGGGCCAGGACACTAGAAGCCCTCCCACTGCGTTGCCCCCCCCCGCACCATCAAGAATACAGAGCATCACTTGCCCCAGACTGAGAGTTCCTATCTATACCTTGTGGCTAATAGCCACTGATGGACCTCTGCTTATCTAATTCCCTCTTGAGGCCGTCCGTGCTTGTAGCCCCGCCACCACCTCCTGTGGCAGTGTTAGACAAACACGGCTACCCATCTTGCTCTATCTCCATGGAAGCACCACATTTAGCCGTATTATGTATGGTTTTAATTCCGAATTGTAAGCCACCTTGAACCACAAGAGAATGGTGATCTATAACTCTTTTAATTAATAAATAATGAAGTCTAATATTCCACTTGGCCCAAGTAGCATTAACACTAACAGATAGTGGTTGACTTTTTCTGTTGTTCAGGATACAAAGGCCCCCTTAGGTTAAAGAGACACTACTTGCCCAGCATCTTTCTGGTGTACGTCTGCTAGTTTTTGAACAGTTACACCATTATGCATTGCTTTGGCTAGTGGGTGAGAGTTCCACAGATCAGCTGTGGCAACAACAATGGGAAAAGGGAGTGGACTTTCGCGCTCTTGGGCTTGTCACTTTTGCAAGCAGCCTTTATTTCCTATGTTGTGTGAACAGGCAGTGAGTTCTTGCAACCTTCCCTGCCTTCCACCTGGAATGGCCACATTTGAAGAAGTCCAGAAGGTGGCTTGTGTTCCTGCAGGTTCTCAGTTAGCGGAGGGGGGTGAGGAGAGGGAGGAAGAAATACAGGCACAGCTTGTGCTCGCTTCTCTATGCTTTTGCATTTTCAAAATGTGCAAACCAACAAACAAGGAAGCTGGTCATAAATGTGTGCCGAAGGAGACTCTGGTGTTCACGACCCAAGCTGGTTTTTCGAGCCTTCGCTGAATTTAAGCAGTGACTTAAGCTCAAGTTGCACGATGCCACAGGGAGTGGGCAGATAGGGGTAATGCTGGGAAAGGGAAGTCTCTGCTCCACCCCCCCCCCCAAGTAAAGGAACAAATGCAAGAATAATGCTGGCATCTTTCCTTTCTTCCTAGGACTTAAAGCAGTGGGACGGTGGGGGCAACTGAAGAAACTATGCACGGGTGCAGAGGGAGAATTACACCCCCTCCCCAAACACTTTTGCAATTGAATTGCATGTCTGAGTGGGCTTCTGTGGATGAGGCTCATGTGTGATGGGGCCAGTCCACCTTGCTTCAGTCATTGCTCACAAGAGCCCTGCTGGGTCAGAGCGGGGGTCCGATACTCTGTCCCACACACTGGTCAGCAAGTTACTCTGGAGGGTCAGCAACCGGGCATAGAAGCCGAGCTGCATGTCTGAAGTGCTGTTAACTTAAAAAGCAAACCCTTCCCCTGCCAGGCAGTGAGGCTGCTTCCCCTGTTTGGGTTTCTAGGCATTAGACGAGCCCCAGTTGACCTTAGACAGCTAAAGGGACAGCAAGGTTCAAACCAACAGTCCCTTGAGATTCCTGGTGTGATGCTGACAGTTCAATGAAGGGCGTGGCTTGGAGATGCATGAAGTGCAATCGACACTTTATTGAAGGATGCTTTATTATACAACAAGGATGTTTTTATTTAAATCTCCAGAAAAGTCTGTTTTTCACACATTTCTTCTGTGTTCACCTTGAGACTCACTCTTAAGGGTTTGTGCAAAACTCCTCCGTTTCTTCCGTTCTTAGGAGACAGGTACTCCCCCCCCCTTGCATGGCTCCCTTCCTTTGTGCCTCCCCACCCCTGCTGCCTGTGGCTTCAGCCCCCTGTTGTGTTTTTTGCCGTCAAGTCATGGCTGACTTACGGCAACCCCTGGTGGGGATTCCAAGTCAGGAGACGTTCAGAGGTGGCTTGCCATTGCCTGCCTCTGTGTCACGACCCTGGTATTCCTTGGTGGTCCTTCCATCCAAATTTTGACTAAGGCCGACCCTGCGTAGCTTCTGAGATCTGATGACAGCGGGCTAGCGGGGCCGATCCAGGTCAGGGTACAGCCCCCTTCTCTCCACTCTCCCGGCCCAGTGAACAAAGGCCAGCCTCCCTGCCGCTCCTGCTTGCGACTGCTGCTCTTCCTTGCCTTGGCACAGCACCTCTTTTCGGATTCCACTGGGCCAGCCCTGGACTCTGCCTGGCCTGGTGCCCGGGGCCGATGCCTGTCCATTCTTCTCCTACGGCCTCTGCCTTACTTTGGGATACCTTTCAGGAGGTTTCGGCGCCTCTTCTGTGGCCCACCTTACCCTTGTTTCCAGATTCTGACCCAGGTCTTGGCCCTGCGGCACGACTTCCCCGACTGATGGAGGGTGACCTGCTACTTAGATGTTGTCATAGGGGACAGCCAGGCCAATGTTGTAGTTGTAACCAGTTGTTTCGCTGTAAGAGGAGCGACAGATGGGCAGGACACTCTCCACGGCTAGCTGATCCACAGAGAACTCGTAGGCGTAGATGATTCCTCGGTGTCTGCCCAGAGACAGAGAGAAAAAGAAGTTCCAAAGTGATACTGTGCCGCAACATCTGTACATTTTTGACCTGGTCTTCCTACCTAGAGCTCAAGACAGCGTACCTTGATCTCCCTCTGCCTCCACTTTATCCTCATAACACCTCTATGAGGTAGGTTAGACGGAGAGGGTGTGACTGGCCCAAGGTCACCCACCTAGCTTCACAGCACAGTGGAGATTTGAACGTGGGTCACTGAAACTGTAACCGCTACACCGTGCTGGCTCCCAACTGCCTGATTCACCCCGGACAAAAGAGCAACCACGGGGCCTCTCAGAAGAGGTGGAAAGATATACCCACATTCAGGCCATCCTCCAAGTTAGAAGCTCGAAGAGGAGGCTACAACTTCTTTAAGTGCCCACATTCTCACATTAGGTGGCTTAGACCCTGAGGGAGAAAATACAAAATTTCTTGTTTCGTTCAGTCTTAAAAGCTAAATCGATATGCCACAGGAATTTCACTGGGGCTATTAGTGATGGGGCTCAACTCAAAACTGGACAAATTTGCATTACAAAGCAGGATGTTATGAAACTCAGCGTCACTGCTAGTTTTACTACCAAAATGAGAACATAAGAGAAGCCAGTGTTGGATCAGGCCAATGGCCCATCCAGTCCAACACGCTGTCACATAGTGGCCAAAAATACCAGGTGCCATCAGGAGGTCCAGAAGTGGAGCCGGGACACTAGAAGCCCTCCCACTGTTGCCCCCCCAAGCACCAAGAATACAGAGCATCACTTGCCCCAGACTGAGAGTTCCTATCTATACCTTGTGGCTAATAGCCACTGATGGACCTCTGCTCCATATATTTATCCAATTCCCTCTTGAAGCCGTCCATGCTTGTAGCCGCCACCACTTCCTGTGGCAGTGAATTCCAAGTGTTAATCACTCTTTGGGTGAAGAAGTACTTCCTTTTATCCGTTCTAACCCGACCGCTCAGCAATTTCATGGAGTGCCCACAAGTTCTTGTATTGCGAGAAAGGGAGAAAAGTACCTCTTTCTCTACCTGCTCTCCCATGCATAATCTTATAAACCTTGATCATGTCAGCCCATAGCCGTCATTTCTCCAAGTTCAAGAGCCCCAAGTGCTTTAATCTTTCTGTAATGGGCAAAATGCATCTGCCCGCTACAGGCAAGGCTTTTAGTGGACTGCCATGCTTCTACTGCCAGAGGCTTCCTTCCATGCCCAACAGCATCAAACCGCCCCACCCTCCCGTTCGAGATTCTTTTTCCTCTCACCCGTGTTCAGCAGCACCCAGCCTTACCTGCGGTGAGCGGTCAAGTCGTCATCCATGATGCTGGCGCCACGGGGTGTCTTCTCATTGGGAATGTTGGCAGTGATGAGACTATGGCTGTTGAACCAGATGTGGCGGACGGGGTGCCTAAAAAAGGGAGATGAGAGTTCTGGTGGCAACTGTGTAGAAAATCTTTAACAGGTAAAAATGGCTACGCACCCTATGCAAGGCTCACAGTTTACTTTATAGCTCAAGAAACCCTCCCCAGGTATTAAAAAGACGGCCATTCAAATCTGTTGATTGATGCACAATGGGTAATGATCAGTGATAAGTTTGAACAAAACTACTAGGTGCAAAGCATAAGAAGTTCTGATGCAAAGAAGAAGAAGAAGAAGAAGAGATTGGATTTATACCCCGCCCTTCACTTGGAGTCTCAGAGTGGCTTACAAACTCCTTTCCCTTCCCCTCCCCACAGCAGACACCCTGTGAGGTGGGTGGGGCTGAGAGAACTCTGACACAAACTGCTCTTTTTCAAGGGCAGCTCTTATCAGAACTACGGCTTGCCCAAGGTCATCCAGCCAGGTGCAACTGGAGGAGTAGGGAATCAAACCCGGTTCTCCCAGATTCGAGTCCGCACATTTAACCACTACACCAACGGTTAAGGCGATCCCTATGCAAAGAGCAGCTGGTAATCTTGCCTTGAGTACTTGGCAGTTTATTAATCAATAGTCTTAAACTGCCCATTACTCATCTCAATGTGTGAATCTGAGTTAAATGCAAACAGTACACAGCGATAACACTTAGCAGTTGCATGGCATTAGAAGTCATACTCATTGCTCATACATTATCTTCACAACAACTTGTCCGCCCATTGCTATTGTAATATTTTGTTTTTGCTAAGTGATCACAGGCAATGTATAAGGAAGAGAACTCATTTTAAAACAAGGGTTAGCCAACTTTAAAAAAGGTCACAACCATTAAAAACATATTTAACACAAATGTTTAAAGAAACAGCACACATCATGTGGAGTCGGAAGGAGCTATGGCTTTGTGGGAAAGCATCTGCTTTGCATACAGAAAGTCCCAGGTTCAGTCCCCATAAACAGAATGGTGCTGATGAGTACCAGATTGGGGGTGAGGATTAACGAACAAAGAAGGCAGGGATTTTGCTTTACTGTCCCACTTCTGAGCATCTCCGAGGCCTCTGACCAGCCATCACTGGAGCCAGTTTGGTGTAGTGGTTAAGTGTGCGGACTCTAATCTGGGAGGACCGGGTTTGATTCCCCACTCCTCCACTTGCAGCTGCTGGATGACCTTGGGCAAGCCATAGTTCTGACAAGAGATGTCCTTGAAAGGGCAGTTCTTGAAAGAGCTCTCTCAGCCCCACCTACCTCACAGGGTGTCTGTTTTGGGGAGGGGAAGGGAAATGAATTTGTAAGCCGCTCTGAGACTCCGAGTGAAGGGCAGGGAATCTCTTCTTCTTCAAACTTCTGGGCTAGATTGGCTATAATTCAACATACAGTTCTCTTCTTATTGAAACGAATAAGGAGTTGCTCTTTATACATAGTGAAATACTACGGACTCTGCATTAAAAGGCTGCATCCTGTGCTCCTTTGTACAGTGGGGACAATACAGCACTAGGGAAATGATCCCTACTGGTGACCCCACAAAGCAGCTCATTTAGAATGAGCAATACTGGGCTATATGAACCAGTGCCCTAACCCAAGCACAGGGCAGATTCATACCACCCCTACGACCCCCTTGTAATTGCTAATCCATGCAATAAGGAAGAATCAAAACACAAGTGAATAGAAGCCTGAAAACGGTGTAAGGATTCCTGCAGGAAACTCTCGTGTCCATCACCAAGTTTCTGTTTTAATTAAAAACAACAGCTGCACTGGGTGGGGGAGGATCTGATTCAATTCTGATGCTCCGTCACATTTGGGGACAAACTTTTCAGTTTCTTCCTCTCCTTCTGCATAGCCCAGTGAAGTGCAGGAGCAGAATGAAATTCTCGGCTTTCTTTGAGCTAAACAGTTCTTACCGAGCTTAAAGGCAATGTCATAGGATCACAGAGTTGGAAGAGGCCATTAGTCCACCCCCCCTGCTCAATGTAGGATCAGCCTACAGTATCCCTGACAAGTGTCTGTCCAGCCACTGCTTTAAAGACTGCCAGTGAGGGGGAGGCCACCACCTCCCTAGGCAGCTGGCTCCACTGTGGCTCAAGTCTTACTGTAAAATAGTTTTTCCTCATATCCAACCAGTGTCTTCCCGCCCTTAATTTAAACTCATGACTGCAAGTCCTCTCCTCTGCTGCCAACAGGAACAACTCCCTGCCCTCCTCTAAGTGACTAATAAGAAAACCTGCCTTTAGCACCACCAAGTGGAGTGTGGGTGGATTACAGCAAGACATTCTTGCAAGGCAAAAGAAAATACCGCTTTCCTTTCAGCACCTCTCTGCTGCTTCTCCATATCATTAACTGTGTTCTATATATTGTTGTTGTTGTTGTTCAGTCACACAGTTGAGTCCGACTCTTCGTTTTTTTTTTTAATTTTATTTTTGTTCACAATTGAAATACATAGTACATAAGTAAATAACATTTTAAAACAGTGAAACAACATTTTTGAAAAGAACATATTAAATCGTATTAAGTCACATTAAAGGTGAAGAAAAAATTTCTCAATAACCAGTTAGTTATAAGGTGTGGGTCCACGTAAGCTATAATAACATATCAAAGCTAATCCGCTAAGTATACAACCTAGAAAAGGGACAATTTTGATCTAAAAAGTGGGCTTTATGACAGCGGAAGGTTGCATGGTAACGAGATGTAGTATATATCTTATTCAAGTATATAATAAAAGCTTAAATTTAACATTTCGTACAGTTTCCCAGTCAAATTTGTCTAGTCCTATTGTTTCTAATATAGGATACCAGACCCCATGGACCAGTGTTCCCTCTAAGCTGAGTTAGTGTGAGCTAGCTCACGGTTCTTAATCCTCCGGCTCACGCATTTTTGTCTTAGCTCAGGAAAGGTGGCTCCAGAGCAAACTCATTGATGCAGCAGCCAAATCGCTCGCTCACAACTTTAATGCCAGCAGCTCACAAAGTAGAATTTTTGCTCACAGAACTCCACAGCTTAGAGGGAGCATTGCCATGGACCACATCACGCTAGGCCCTCCTGTCTTCCATCATCCTCTGGAGTTTGCTCAATTTCATGTTCGTTGCATCTATGACACTGTCTAACCATCTCATCCTTTGCCGTCCTCTTCTTCTGTTACCTTCAATCTTTCCTAGCATCAGGGTCTTCTCCAATGAGTGCTCCCTTCTCATTTGACGGCCAAAGTATTTGAGCTTCAGCTTCAGTATCTGGCCTTCCAGGGAACAGTCAGCACTGATTTCTTTTAGGATCGACTGATTTGATCTCCTTGCAGTCCAAGGGACTCTCAAGAGTCTTCTCCAGCAACATAATTCAAAAGAATCTATTCTTTGGCGCTCGGCCTTCCTTATGGTCCAACTCTCGCAGCCATACAGTACTACTGGGAATGCCATTGCTTTTGTTGGCAGGGTGATGTCTCTACTTTTTATTATGCTTTCTAGGTATGCCATCGCTTTCCTCCCAAGGAGCAGGCATCTTTTAATTTCATAGCTGTAGTCACCGTCTGCAGTGATCTTGGATCCCAGGAATGTGAAGTCTGTCACTGCTTCCCCTTCTATTTGCCAAGGAGTGATGGGGCTGGATGCCATGATCTTAGTTTTTTTGATGTTGAGTTTCAAGCCAACTTTTGCACTCTCCTCTTTCACACTCAGCAAGAGGCTTTTTAAGCCCCTTTCACTTTCTGCCATTAGAGTGGTATCGTCTGCATATCTGAGGTTGTTGATCTTTTCCCCAGCAATCTTAATTCCGGTTTGTGATTCATCCAGGCCGGCATTTTGCATGATGTACTGTGCATATAAATTAAATAAGCAGGATGACAATATACATCCTTGTTGTACTTCTTTTCCTATGCTAAACCAATCAGTTGTTCCATGTCCGGTTCTAACTGTTGCTTCTTGACCCTTATACAGGTTTCTGAAGAGACATGTGAGGTGGTCTGGTACGCCTGTCTCTTTAAGGACCTGCCATAGTTTGTTGTGATCTACACAATCAAAGGCTTTAGCATAGCCAATGAAACAGAAGTAGATGTTTTTCTGGTACTCCCTTGCTTTCTCCATAATCCAGCGAATGTTGGCAATTTGATCTCTAGTTCCTCTACCTCTTCGAAACCCAGCTTGTACTTCTGGCAGTTCTCTATTCATGTACTGCTGAAGCCTGGCTTGTAGGATCATGAGCATGACCTTGCTAGCGTGTGAAATGAGTGCAATTGTGCAATAGTTTGAACATTCTTTGGCATTGCCCCTCTTTGGGATTGGAATGTGACCTTTTCCAATCCTGTGGCCACTGGTGCATTTTCCAAACTTGCTGGCATATTGGTGTAGCACTTTAACAGCATCATCATTTAAGACTTTGAATAGCTCAGGTGGGATACCATCACCTCTGCTAGCTTTGTTGTTAGTAATGCTTTCTAAGGCCCATTTGACTTCGCATTCCAGGATGTCTGGCTCGAGATCAGTGATCACACCTTCGTGGTTGGCAAGGACATTGAGGTCCTTCTTGTATAGTTCTTCTATGTATTCTTGCCATCTTTTCCTAATTGCTTCTGCTAGGTCCCTGCCATTTGTGTCCTTTATCATGGCCAGCTTTGCACGGAAGGTTCCCTTGATTTCTCCAATTTTCTTGAAGAGATCTCTAGTCCTTCCCATTCTATTGTTTGCTTCTATTACTTTGCATTGTTCATTCATGAAAGCCTCCTTATCCCTCCTTGCTGTTCTCTGGAAATCTGCATTCAGTTGGGTAAATCTTTCCTTTTCACCTTTCGCTTTCCTTCTTTCCTCTGCTGTTTGTAAAGCCTCATCAGACAGCTACTTTGCTTTCTTGCATTTCGGTTTCTTTGGGATGGTGCTGATTGCTGCCTCCCGTACAATGTAACGAACCTCCGTCCATATATCAAAAGCTGCCAGAGACCAATGGTCTGACTCAGTGCATCCTGCCAAAAACTGTAGCTATCCCTTTGGCATTCTCTCACATGGATTTAAGAAGTAGCTTTGAATCGAATCAGACAACTGGTCCCTCTAACTGACCACAGCACTCTGGGATCTCAAGCAAAGTCCTTGGGGGGTCTCTATTTGTACCCTGTGTTTCTCCCCAGTGGAGGCACAAAGAGGTTAATACAGTTATTCAATCCAAAAACCGCCCTGTGAGGTGGATTAGGCGCACGGTCACCATGACCCGGGTGGCACAGGCTAGCCTGATCTTGTCAGATCTCAGAAGCTAAGCAGGGTTGGACCTGGTTAGTATTTGGGTGGGAGATCGCCCAGGGAGTCCAGGGCTGCTAATGCAGAGGCCGGCAATGGCAAAGCCACCTCTGTTCGTCTCTTGCCTTAAAAACCCTACGGGGTCACCATAAATTGGCTGCGACTTGACGGCACTTTCCGCCACCACCGCCAGTGTTCCCTCTAAGCTGAGTTAGTGTGAGCTAGCTCACAGTTTTTTACACATTTTTGCCTCCGCTCAGGAAGGATGGGGCTCCAGAGCAAATTGATTTATGCAGGAGCCAAATCGCTCGCTCACAACTTTAATACCAGTAGCTCACAAAGTCGAATTTTTGCTCACAAGACTCCACAGCTTAGAGGGAACATTGCTGCCATGACAGAGTGGGGACTTGAAGAACCCGGGCCTCCCTGGCCCTCTTCAGACACCGTAATCCCTGCACGAAGCCAGAGAAGCCAGGGATTGAACCTGGGATCTTCTGCACACAAACCGAACCATGGCCCCTTTCCCCATCTCAACACCAAGCAGTCACAATTAGGCAAACAGACTTAAAGGACCAATTTCAAATGGCAGTCCTCACCTGGCATGCATTTCCCAGAGTTTGGTGCCCATCCGCTGGTCCCACACGCAGACCAGCCCGTCCTCTCCTCCGCTGACGACCTTCCAGTCGTCCATCTGCACAGCAGAGATGCCCAGCTGGTGGCCATAGAGTGAGCAGACAGGGTTGCTTCGGCGGAGGTCGTACACCCTCACCCTAAAATGAGAATGGAAGAAACATCAACACCTGCGTGCTGGGGCAGGGGGATTTTGCACAAGGCTACTTTCGCAATGCTCTGCTTTTCTCCCGCACCAAGAAATGTTTCCACCCCTCTTTAATGCCATGGAGAGTTCTGCTACGAACCACGTCTCTGATGCCCCCAACACAAATGGCAAGCCTAACACTCTCGGGGTATAATGGGGAGGATCTTGCTGAAGCTACAGAGGTTTAAGTCTGGTCAAGTACCCGGATAGGAGGACTCTTGGGAGTGCCATGTATGTCAGCTAGAATTCAAATGGCGGAAGGAATGGTGGCGTAGAAATGTATCAAACAGTTGGGGCTTAGGAAAGGGTGAGTGATTTCAAAACTACATAGTGCTGTAACTTTTGATCACCAGCAAACATGAGCACATGCTGCTACCCAATACAGACAACTAGCCTGTCTAGCCTGGTAGGGTCTATGCTGACTAGAAGCAGTACCAAAAGCCTCAAGAAGACCCCTTTCTTAGCACTTCTGTCAGACATTTAGAAGAGAGAAGAAGAGATTGAATTTCTACCCCTGCCCTTCACTTGGAGTCTCAGAGCCTCTTTCTAGAGGCCGTTATATTTATTTCCACAACGGGCCTTTTTCCTAGTCAGTGTATAAGTGTTATATCAGTGTTAAACAAGTCATCTCTGGATAGAAAACTTGAAAACTATGGGCGATTCTGCATCCAGCATTCGCTCCACATTTTCTCAACTGGGAGGAAAAAGGGCAGCTCAAAACCACATTCAAATACCTTGGGGCAATGCTGTGCTAACTGCAAAGTTGCCCCTGAATGACCATAAATCTATGCAGAAGGTACCATAAAATCTGATGATCAAAGGAAGCGAAAGCGGCCTGCGGTGTGGAGGATACCATAAAATCCAATGAGCAAAGAAAGTGAAAGCAGCATGCAATGCAGAGGGGAATTTCTGTTCCAACGTGAGTTTCGTAAAACAACGGAGGGAAAAGCCAATTCAGAATCGCCCAAGGGTAGAAGCTAGCTAATGGGGCCAATTCCAACCAGTACTTATTCCAACAAAGGTGCACCCTTCCTACCCTGATGTTCCCACCAGACAGACAACTGAGTTCAGTCCTGCTGGATGAGACCAAACATCCATCTAGTCCAGCTTCCCCTTTACCTCTTCCACAAGCCAAACACTTCCTGGAAGTCAAGAAGCAGGGCATAAATGCATGAAACCATTCTTTATTGTTCTGCCCCATGCTCCAGCAACTTTTATTCAGGTGTACAATGCTTCTGAACATGGAGGTTCTAGTGAGACTTCATGGCTCACAGCTGTTGGGCAACCTATCTGCCCCACATAAATTTACCTAATCCTCTTTCAAAGCCATCTAAGTTGGTGATTAGCACTCACATCTTGAGGGCAGCGAATTCCATAAACTGATATGTTAAAGCCCCGAACCTAGATCATTAAAATCTCTCAAAGACTAACCTCATCATTTCGGGGTCTGACTCATAAGCCGTTAACCTCCTGGGTTTGGCGACGGAGCCCGTCTGTGTTGTGAAAAGTCAATCACCGCTTCTATCTGGATGGATGAGTTGGCTTTATCGAAAAGGGAAATCAATACATGATTTCATGCAATGGGCTGTTTCGAAGGCAGAGTGCCCTCTGAGGATTAATCACGAGCGTATCTGTAAATTACACTCAACAGGGCAAGAACTCTCTGTGGATGCTGTAACTGTACAGAGGAGCGCAGGAAGCAGCCTCTTAATGCAGATTCCATAGTATTTCATTATGTACAAAGAGCAACTCCTTATTCGTAACAATAAGAACAGAACTGTATGTTGAATTACAGCAGCCAATCTAGCCCAGAAGTTTGGCTCCAATGATGGCTGGTCAGAGGCCTCGGAGATGCTCAGAAGTGGGACGGTAAAGCAAAATCCCTGCCTTGTTTGTTAAACCTCACCCCCAATCTGGTGCTATTCAGCACACTGCCTCTTAACACAGACGTTCTATTTATGGCTAATAGTCATCAACAGGCTGACTACCAACGAACAGTGTATAAACTTTCCCCCCAAAGCTAACGTCAGCATCCAAGCCTGACTTCCCCTTCACCCATTACCCTTGAGATATGTCACCCTGATGCCCCAGTAGGGTGTGTGTGTTCTTGGATTCCCCTCATACACCCCCTTGTATTTGGATCCTCTCTCTCACTTCCCGAAATGCCGGCCATTTCCGCTTGACTTGCAGCTTCCATGGACCTCTTCAAGACTGGTAATTATCACCCATCCCTACAACCCTTTCCCCTTTCCTCTCTGATTCTCCTAGCTAGTTCTTGTGTTTGCTGTGCACATCCTTGTTTTATTCTGTTTTCTTTTTTTTGTTGCAATAAAAACCCTTCCCATAAATAACAGCCTGCTTATTTCCAAGAGTTTTCATAAGGACAAATCTCCATATACATAGGTGGAGATCCCAGTTACTCACCTCTCGCTCCGTCTCCAAGCTAATTTCCCTAAACTAAGTAGAGACTGCCTATTTTGGGTAACAAAACAGGGATTCAGTTCTAGGATTCCAAAGCAGCACAGCTTCTACACCTGGAATTCTGAATATCTGTATGCATGTCATAGTAGCATACAAGCCAATATACACTGGGCAACATGCATGCAGAGAGCAGAACCAACACATGTATCTGCGTAATATGGAGTCCAAACCTTGGATCTATCAAGGTCAGTATTGTCTACTCTGACTGGCAGCAGCTCAGACAAAAGACTTTCATACTGTATATTAACAGATCTTTTTAACTGGAGATGCCAGGGATTGAACTTGGAACCTTCTGCATGCAAAGCAGATGCTTTCCCATTAAGCTACGGCACACTGACTCCTGCACCTGCCTCTGTTTGCCCTAACTATGCATTCTAGATGCACACAGTCTATATGTGGATGGCAGAGTTGGAAGACACTCACCTGCTCACCCCTTCCCTGCCCTTCGCATCCATCTCACTATCACATTCAAGAGAATATTCTCTCCCCCCCCCCATTTTATCCTGAGAAAGACCCTGTGAGATTAGACTGACTCTTTCTTATGAAGGAAGCAAATGAGACCTCTTTTGGGCCTCTTCTAAGACTGAGTTAGGAATTCAGGCATAGAGAGAAACTGCTCCCAAGGTCAGTATTGTCTACTCAGACTGGCAGCAGCTCTCCAAAGTTTCAGATGGAGGTCTTTCCTATCATCTACCACCTGATACTTTTAAACTGGAGATGAATTGTCTACTCAGACTGGCAGCAGCTCTCCAAAGTTTCAGATGGAGGTCTTTCCTATCATTAGAAAAAGATAGATCCTGAAACTGCAACACTGATCGTTATATCACTAACAGACCAGCTAAATAACTGGAAATGAACATGATGCTCTACCACTGAGCCACAGCCCCTGCCCTAAGTCAGTACAGGATCTAAGCTATTCCTTTCTTGATGAGAAGGGGCAGCCGGGGTGGCCTTCTGGTACTCTCTGCTCCAGCTCAGAAAACTATACAGAGGGGCAAGGAACCCTGCAGGGCATTGGATACTCTGTTCCTCATACACCAGGTGGCCTGTCCTTTTAAACTGGAGATGCTGGGGATTGAACCTGGAACCAGAGGCTCTTCCACTAAGCCCAACCTGGCCCTACCAGAACTCATTTGCTTCAGGCAAGAAGAAAACCAGACTGCCCCGCGGCCAGCAACACAGAATGGAACCTCAGGACCATTTTTCTCCCAGAGCCCTCTTCAGAAAGCAGAATGTGGTGGCTGCAGTGGTATGGGGAGCCAGTACTGTGTAGCCCCTGTGACCACGGTGTGTCCTGAGCCACGTCAAGCTCCTGTGACTGCTTGGGAAAGCGAGGCAAGCAGAATGTGGCCTTGCCTAGCTCACTCTTGTGGTCGGGGAACAGCCCGCTTCTTTGCAGGGTAAGTCGTTACCCCATAGCAAGGGCTTGTGACTTCCCTCATGTGCAAGACGCCCTTGTGGGTTCAGTGCTGTGTGCAGGCTACAATTCCACAGGGGGGAAACCACACCCAGACTGTGATCTGGGCTTCAGAAGACAACTTCCTAATAATCTCAGCTTTTACTTTGTTTAAAATAATGGATTCTAGCCCTTGGAGCTGCAAAGATATACTTGAAAGGGAGCTGGCAAAAATCTCAGAAGCCAGAGGGGTTGCTGAGTCACATTCCCAGCAGGTAGGGGAAAGGGGGCTGCTAGCAGAATAAATTATGCAGATCAGCAAATAATTGCAGAATGTATTATGCAAAACGGGATCATATTGACTCGCAACCGGGGGCGCATGTACTCCAGTTTGCGCCTTTATTGCATGATGTGAAGAAGCCCTTTGAGGCAGCACCAGAGTGGCGGCACTGGACATGCATGGACTGTCAGTTCACTCACTCCCCCACAAGTGCGTATGTGGGCAAGCCCAGCTCCTGGGACATTAAAAAACAGAACATTCACCATTATCATCACCCTTGTAGTAAAGCAGCTCATGAACCATAAATCTGGCAAGGCCAAGTTGTTTAAGAAAGGAGGTTTCTGTGCTACTGGTTGTACAAATTTAACACTTAAGCCAGTGGTGGAAGGTACAGTCCTTCTAAGAGCCTCTCATGTGCAGAGGACCTCTGCTTCAGCATGTTGCATCCAGAAAGAGCAAGGTTCATTCCTTGGCATCTCCAGGTCAAAGATTTCAGGTATCAAGTCTCAGGGAAGATCTCTCTCTGGACGAGACCCTGGAAAGCCATGGCCAATCGGACAAGACAGTACTGAGATGAGAGGGACCAGTCCTCTGATTTCATACTGGAGAACTTGTGGCCAGGGTTGCCAGTGGGAGGAGGACAGTGGCAGGGACATGTAAATTTGCCATATTCTGAAGCTGTGACATCATTTCTAGAGTGACAAGAGAATCTGGGAGGAACCCTAGAGTGTTTCACTGATGCAATGACCTCACTTCTGAGATGTTACCAGAAGTAACATCACAGTATCAGAACACCGTGCACACACACACACCCCAATTCCCCATTGCTGCTCTACTGAGCACCAACAGTAAACACATTCCCTACCTGTGGCTCTGTAATAGACGACATGCGTTGCGAGCAGAAAGTTGCTGATTCAATTCCTGGCACATCCCGTTAAAAGGCCTCATGTACAGATGTTGGGAAGAGCTTTCTATGTCTGAGAACACTCAGGCTAATAATCGGACTGCTGATCTATCTAGCTTTGTTTTGAAAAGGATATATACATAAGCTCTGTAGCATGTGTGAACCCGACCCATTCTTTCCTCAGGTAGGAGGTGACGAGGTTCTTCAGTGACAAGTGCTCTAAATGGCACTGCAATCTACATCTTTGAACGTGCCCTGTACAGAGGCCCTGGATATGAGAGAGAGAGAGAGCGCACACGCTCACATGCACAGAAGGAGCCGCTGAAAAGTTTTATAATCCAAAATGCAGGAGATTAAAACAGCAAAACACAAAAGAAAACACAACCCAGAGAGACAAATGGGAACCACCACAGAGGTCGCTGGAAAAAAAATCAAAAGCCCACCAGCTAATCCTCGGGAAACGACCAACGGCAGAAGCCCAATACCCAAGTGGATAGCGGCCTGCCGAGGAGGAAGTTTGCTGTGCCAGAACTTTCATTGTTTAGGATTCCTGCTCCGATCCGGAGGATGTTCCAAAAAAAAAGAGCCTCCCCCCCACCTCCCCCTTTTCCCTTCTCTAATGAAACTGCTCCATAGGAGCCTGCAAACAGCTCTATCCTGACAATTAAAACAAAAAGACGACAAAGACTCCAACCGGGCAGAATCCATCTGACAGGCTGGAACGGGGAAGGGGGCACACTCGGGCTGGGGCTCTCCCAACACCTCCGAGTCACTTGTCGGAACGTCCACAGATGGAGTAAACAAAGCCCTGCTCCCCTCTTCCTCCGACAAAGTGGGGGGCTCGGCAAATAAAGCAAAACGCTTCCAAGCCCGGTCCCTGACACCACGCCACCTGGCGTTCTGCCTGCCGGCGCCACGTATGGTAATCAGGCTGCCTTCGGTTCCGCGAGCCCTGGCTGCGGCTTTGTGGTTTCATTAGCGAGGACCCGGCTTCCAGGCATCCGTGCCCGGGGAAAACAAAGACACTCAGAGTTGTTGTGAGAAGTCTTACGAGCCCAAGAACCTGCACACGCCTGCGTCGCATCAATTCTTCCAGGCTTCCAGGATCGCAAGTGTGGAATTCTACATCTGGGGTAGAATGCAGGATCCTGAGCTAATCTCAGCATCTCTATCCCTCCCTCCTATCAATGCCACTCTATTTTTTGAGGTTTCTAGTCCTTATGTCTATGAAGAGCAACAAAGCCCAATGAACTCTCAGGATGAAACTGAATATGATCTTCTAGTCCTTATGTCTATGAAGAGCAACATATAGTATGTGAACAAAGCCCAATGAACTCTCAGGATGAGACTGAATATGATGCCGGCAGCCACAATTTATTTGCTTGATTCGTGTATAGGGTGGAGAGTCCTTTAAAAAAACACCATTAAAACAAGAGTACAGGGGGCTAACACTTTCCACCTTCCTTGCTACATTCTGTTGCTTAAAGCACTTTTCACCACGGCTTGGCTTGCTTCTGGTATCGGACTCTGCCTGCGAGAAAAGTGATTCAAACTAACTGAGCACAGGAAGGTCAGCACAGGAGGTTGTAGCTCCCCCTCCTCAACCATGTAACACAACCTTTTCATGTAACACCCCCCCACACACTGCAGAATACATTAATGGAATGGCTGCCCCCATCTACAGGTGGCCCCTGGAAGCAAGCAAAGGGCCGAGCGGGGCACCTGATGCACGAGGAACAGAGGATCCCATGCTCTGCAAGACCCCGTGCCCCTCTGTAAAGCTTTCTGACTTGGGGCAAAGATCACGAGAAAGCCACCCTCGGCTTCCCCTCTCATCAAGGACCAGGAAAGAAATAGCTTTGATCCAGTACTGTCATGACTCAGGGAGGGGCCATGGCTTGGCATGCAGAGCTTCCCAGGTTCCATCCCTGCCATCTCCAGTTTAAAAGTGTCAGGTAGTAGGGGGATGGGAAAGGCCTCTGCCTGAGACCCTGGAGAGTCGCCAGTCTGCCTGGACAATACTGACCTTGATGGGCCAATAGTTTTAAGAACATAAGAACATAAGAGACGTCAATGTTGGATCAGGCCAAAGGCCCATCCAGTCCAACACTCTGTATCACACAGTGGCCAGAAATACCAGGTGCCATCAGGAGGTCCACCAGTGGGACCAGGACACTAGAAGCCCTCCCACTGTTGACCCCCCCAAGCACCAAGAAGACAGAGCATCACTTGCCCCAGAGTCCCTATCTATACCTTGTGGCTAATAGCCACTGATGGACCTCTGCTCCATACGCTTATCTAATTCCCTTTTGAAGCCGTCCATGCTTGTAGCCGCCACCACTTCCTGTGACAGTGGATTCCATGTGTGAATCACTCTTTGAGTGAAGAAGTACTTCCCTTTATCCGTTCTAACCCGACCGCTCAGCAATTTCATGGAGTGCCCACGAGTTCTTGTATTGTGAGAAAGGGAGAAAAGTACCTCTTTCTCTACCTGCTCTTTGATTTGGTATATGGCTGCTTCATGTATCCACGTGTGACTTTGGGGAGAAGTGGGGGGGGGGGAAGGAGAGCAAGATGTTATTCGGACAAAGGTGGAACTACAGCGAGTGATGGTTAAGTTTCTGAATCCAGCTTGCAGATGATCATTCAAATTCTGCTCAGTCTCCGCTAAGGCTGAGTTTTCATTGTCTTCGCTCCCCTCCACTGCTGGTGTCCCTACAGAAACACTACCTAGCCTGCACGGGACTTAGGGCAGCGGCTGGGGGGAAAGTCGGGATGTCTGCATGTGTCTGTCACACAAAACCATAGTTAAGATCAATGGTGGTTAACAAACGGGCTTAAAACCATGGCTTTAGGACGACGTGGTTTCACGTGATGTCTGAACGGCACCAGCAGAACAAATCATGGTTTGCCACAAAAAGAATGAGCAGTAGGGGGAGGGGGATCTGGATCAAACATTCAAATACAAATTAAAAAACAGTTTGCTGCGGCGCACGCTTCTTCGTTGTGCGCCGGCTTATCTTGTGATCAGCACCTCTCCCTTGCCATGGAACCTCCACGGTACCTCCACAGGACCTCCACAGGAGGTCTGATCACATAACTGCGCAGTAGTTTGCCCCAGGGCAAACAGCCACGCTTCTCCTCTGCAGTTTCCTGCCCGTGTGACCGGGGCCATAGTTTGCCACAAAAAGAATGAGCAGTAGGGGGAGGGGGATCTGGATTTTGGATTCAAATACTCCCCACTGACCACATGCACAGCATTCCCAGCTCAAAAGTTTAGCATCTGCTTTGCATGTGGAAGCTCTCGAATGCTGTCTTTGGCATCTCCAGTTATAACGGGTAATGTAGGAGGAAGATTGTGTGGAGAAACAGGGCAGGAAAAAAGCAGCACTGTTTGAAATGACCATAGCACTTTAGAGGCAGCTCGTTAATGGAAGGAAACCTGCCGCATGAAACCCCTGTCCCTGTATTGCTTTACTCACACACATACACAGACCTTTATTGGCATATGTTAGGTTACAGGAAGAAACAAAAGTGGAGAAATAGGTAACAAGGAGAAATGAATCAATCATACGCATCTATGCATTGTGCAGACGGTCCTTGATTACCAAACTTAAAAAAGAGGCTACATTTTCAGTTATTTCAGGGGACAAATCATTCAAGAGGTAGCGCACCTTAAAAGCGTCTGGACAGCTTTACTCAACATCGGGCCAACAACAAATAACATCTGGTTCAGAAAGGGGATGTGAAAAAGGACACAGTATTTAGTCAAATGCAAGACTAGATTTTTTTTTCTCAGGTATGCCCGAGGAAAAGAATAGGGGGTCATCTTACATTTGTATGTAAATTACAGTTATGTGCAGTATGTTTCTCTCTCTCTCTCTCTCTCTGTGTATATAACTTTAAAAGGGGTCGTCTAGCTTTTCAGTATATACAGTAATGACAATACACATTTTAGCACTTATTTAAACATACTCCTTAAGTACGATCCTAAGAACACTTTCCAAGGAGTAAGCCCCATTGAAGAAAAAGAGACTTCCTCCTGAGCAGAACTGCTAGAAACCAAAGGAACAAATTGGCCCTGGAGGGAGTTGTGAGGACGAGATCGTTCGGGTTCACTGCTGGGGATGGGCAGGCAGGGAGGGGAAATGGTCTGGCTTAGAGGTACGGGACGAGGAGGTGGGAATGAAACGGGAGAATGGACCTACCACTTCAGATTGCAGGTGGTGGGTTCCAGCTTCAAAAGTTCCTTCATATTTCAAAAATATACAATTCCATAGAAATAGAGAACTAGCACAAAAAGGAGAATGACTGTATGTTTCCTGCTAGTATTCCATTTGCAATGAGGAAAAGCTGAAAGGGAAGGCTCAGAAGGGACATGATTGCAGTCTTCAAGTATTTGAAGGGCTGTCATGTAGAAGATGGAGCAGATCTATTCTCTCTTGCTCCAGATTGCAAGACTAGATCTAATGGGTGGAAATTACAAGGGAGTTGATACTGGCTAAATAATCAGGAGAAACTTCCTAACTGTAAGAGTGGTTGAGCAGTGGAACAGACTGCCTCAGAAGGTGGTAGATGCTCCTTCGCTGGATGTTTTCAAGCAGAGGCTGGACGACCATCTTTCGGGTATGTTGTAGGGCTACCTTTCGGCTATGCTCCTGCAGAGTGCAGGGGGTTGGACTAGATGACCTGCAAGGTCCCTTCCAACTCTAACATTCTATGATACTACAGGGAAACCATTCCACAATGCGACCCCCTCTGTGATCTCCTGCTAGCAATCTGATGTGGCATGGCCATTCTCCGACACGCACCAACCATGCCTAAGACTCAGATTCTTTGGGTGCAATCAAAGGGATAGAAATGTACCCTTCTTGCATTTCCCTTCGATTGCGCGTTCATTGACAAAGAAGAGATTGACAAAAAAAGAAAGGAAGAAAACTTTTTTTGCAAGCTGCTGCCCTGGCAGACTTGAGGCTTGACATTTGGCAGCAAAATTCCTTGCAATCTGATGCCCACATCACCAGTCCCACTGCCACCTGCAGTCTGATGCACCAGTATTTTTCTTAGAGAGGGTGGGAGGAGAAGGGAGGGGAAGGGAACTATTGGCTATTGGCCTTTTGCCACCACTGACTCTCTGGGGCAATGCATCAGATCATTTCAATAAAGAGCCCCCCCTAATCTAAAAATTGGACTCAAAGGGGTATTTTTAAGCACTTTAATCCTTTCATGCTGATGACTCCCAGCGCGTTCACATTTGCCAACAGACACCAAGCAGAAGGGAGGGGGGGAGAGACAAAATATGACTGGCCAAGCTGAAGAGATAAAGAGAAGGCTTGCTAATCAGCTAAACAGAATCTGGAATCTGTTCACATGAAAAATTCACCTTTTTTGTCACCTAAGGGACACCGTAGCGCACACATAGTCTTGTCACTAGTTGGCGAGCGAAACTATTTTGGCCTGTGAGTTTCCCTCCACACGCATCCCCCTTTAGGTTATTTTTCTTCTTTGGTATCGAGAAGTGAGGTTTGTTATGCCAAGCTCATTTTGCGAGTGGCAGCGGGAAAGAGAAAGATATTCCAAGAGCCCTTGCTGAGCTGTACACCAACTGTCCACCAAATGGCTTTAAAAAAAAAAAAGTGGAGCAGGATTTTTCCCATTGAGCTTTTAAAAACAAAACAAAGCAGGGCACGCTGTCCAACCATTACCTAATACCCTGGTTCTCAAAGTTTGCAAAGACCCTGCTTGCAGCTTTGAGTGCGTTTCTGCACTGAGTGGTGCAGCAGTGGACTGGCACAGTGGCTTCCCTCCCTCCCTCCTCAACTCTGGGTGGGATGGATCTGATGTTTGTTATCAGCTGGCTTCTCAAGTGGAAGCAGACATGATCCTGGAGGATAAGCACAGCAATAGCTACTGGTCACGATGGCCAAGTGGAACCTTCCACATTTGGGGTGGGGCTCTGGCTCAGTGGAAGAGCCTCTGCTTTGCATGCAAAAGGTCCCAGGTCCAGTCCCCGGCATCTCCAGTCCAGGCAGTTAAGTGATGTGAAAGACCTCTGTCTGAAACTCTGGAGAGCCACTGCCAGTCTGAGTAGACAATACTGACTGTGACGGACTGATGGTCTCATTCAGTGTAAGGCTGCTTCGTGTGTGTTCGTGTGTGTGTGTGTGTTCAGAGGCAGTCTCTCTCTGAATACCAGTTCCTTAGCAGGGGGACAGCACAACAACACCGGGGGGAGTGCTGTTGCCTTCTTGCCCTTGCTTGGGGGAGACTTTCTACAGGCGTCCAGTTGGCCGTAATGGGAAACATGGGGATGGCAGACTAAATGGACCTGTTACACTCCTCCCACGCAAACCTACCTCCTGTCCTTATTTCCAGCCACCAGCATGCAAGGAGGGCTGTCCCGGAGGTTGACGCACGAGAAGTCGCCCAAGGAGCTGCCCAGCTGCGCGATGCAACGCCCGCTTTCCAGGTCGTAGAGGAGGATCTGGAAGGCAGAAGAGGCCCCACAAGGGGACAAGGTTAACCAAGGGTGGGAATGAGAGCATCAACTGGGAGCTGGAAGTTGTGCCCCCGAGACTGCCACCAGATCATTGTCTGACGGCCTCCTCAACCCTTCAGTCTTTTTATTTTTTTTAAATAACTCACACACCCGCTTCTGATGAGTCCATGAGCAGAATTCATACTGCTACATCCCATTTTAGAACACAATAAAAAGGGCCCAAGTGAAGAATTGGTCTCTGTTTACTGAATACTGGAATATGAAATTTTCTTATCCTATACAACCATATGCCCTGCCCTGGATAGCCCAGGCTGGCCTGATCTCGTCAGATCTCAGAAGCTAAGCAGAGTCGGCCCTGGCCTCCAAGGAATACCAGGGCCAGAATGCAGAGGCAGGCAAGGGCAAACCAACTCTGAATGTCTCTTGCCTTGAAAACCCTACGGGGTCACCATAAGCCACACCTGTGACTTGACGGCGCACGCGCACACACAAAACTATATGTATTGTTTTCCTCGACAGAAAAGCAGTTTTTTCCTTAAGAAAAGGGGCCCAATTACCCAGCTTAGCTTCTGCTTCTATAAAGACTGGGCAGAACACCATGTGTGCATGCCCATGTGCAGAAAGGTATAATCTTGTGCCTGGCATGGCAGGGAACACCTAAGCGATCTATGGCGGTCATAGCTGTAAAGAGATCAAGTCAGGGACTAGCCAGGTGTGCTCAGCCCACAAACCCAATGCAAGACACAGCTGTGCAGCAGGCCTCTGCCCTCAATTTCTGCCAGCTGTGGTTCACCCTCCGCTGCCCCGCGGTTTTGTTGCTCCATAGCAGAAGCTTTAATGGGTAGCCATTTATTTCACAGTGAGCCCACAAACATTGCTCTGATGCTCAAAGATGGCAGCCCATGGCGACCGACCGCGCAAGCTCTGGCTCCAGGACTACGGGCTCCATGGGCAACGACGGCTGTCAAAGGCACGGGCCAGACAAAGGCAAGCTTTCCCTATTTACACTTTTCAACATTCAGGAATTGAGCATTGCTGGGCCAGAGATCTCCCTGAGCGCTGAATAATTCAACGGGCCCGAAATGCCTTAAGACGGCCTTCACCGTGACGTTTAGTTTAAAGACCTCGGAGACCTGGGGGGGGGGGAGGGAGAAAACAGCATCCATTTCGCAGGCGATTCTTTTCCACGTTACAAATCCCTTAACGACCTTTACCGTCTCACCCCCTCGTTCGCTCTTTTAATAAGGCTGAGCAAATGGGACTTCATTTTCACTGGTTGCTACAGAAGAGACCGCTCAATTATTCATGGCCCCACTCTCCCTTTTGTTCAGGCAGCCCATTAGTCTAATTCCCCCTCTTCGTGGCACAGGTTGGGCGACTCGTGGCCAGTGGCCTTTGACAGATGGGTGGGTGTGTGGCAGGATACCTGATGAAAGGACGGGCAGAAGGGAAAGGGCAGGCTGTAATTTTGAGGGGGTGTGGTGGGGGACAGCAATCTTGTCAACATGCTGGAATCCACTGACTAACACAAAGCGGTCCCCTCCAGCACACTTCCGCAGCTACTCTGCCCTAGGCGTCTGGTTGTTAAGAAGGCCGTCTGGAAACCAAGTGGGATCCAGGACCCAAATGCAAGTGCTTCCCAAGACGGCAAAATGTTTGAACCGAGAGCCCGGTGATTTTCTGAGACACATGAAGAATGGCTATGCTCATACTTCCTTCTATAAAGCCAACCTGTATGGAGCTGGACTGTTGGTTCATCTATCCCAGCACTCTGACTAGCAATCTATTTATTTATTTAGAGATTTATATCCCGCCCTTCCAAGCGGCTCGGGACGGCTAATGCCGAATTAAATAGATAAAATACAATAAAACAATATTAAAGGTAAAGGTTCCCTTGCTCGAAAGCCAGTCGAATCCGACTCTAGGGTTGCGGTGCTCATCTCCGTTTCAAAGCCGCAGAGCCAGCGCTGTCCGAAGACGTTTCTGTGGTCATGTGGCCGGCATGACTAAACACCGAGGGGCACGGAACGCTGTTACCTTCCCACCGAAGTGGTCCCTATTTATCTACTTGCAATTTCTTGCTTTCGAACTGCTAGGTTGGCAGGAGCTGGAACTAGAGACGGGAGCTCACTCCGTCGTGCGGCACACTCGGGTCTCGAACTGCTGAACTACCGACCTTCCACAGATTGCAGTTCAGCGTCTTAACCACTTGAGCCACCGCAGCTCCTAAAACAATATTACATATCCACAATAAAGGTCTTTTCCTCCAAACTGCTACCCCAAACCCTTTTAACTGGAGTCTGTGCTCTATGCTCCTTCCCTAAAATGTGAGACTGCCCTAGACTAGGGCAGTCCGTGGCTTCAGCTAGGCCAGTAATGTCTCCTCTAACTGGCAGCCTCTTAGGCGGAAGATTACCCGAGATCCTTTTGGCGGAGATGCTGGAGATTAAACCTGGCTGTTCCGTTCTGCACATGCTCCAATGCTGAGCGATGGCCCCGTCCCCTAACGTGTGAAGCTGCCTTATACCTTTGGTCCATTTCATTTAATATTATCTACTCTTACTAGGAACAGTTCTCCAGGTTTTCACATTTCACTCAGAGAGATTCTTCTTTATTTTTTAAAAATGATTTCAACAAATTCAAGAAGCATAAGTACACGAATTACTTTTATCTTTATGATAGGGGAAGGGGCTGTGGCTCAGTGGAGGATCATGTGCGTTGCATGCAGAAGGTCCCATTTGTGTCTGTGCATTCATAACTAAATGGAACCTCCATGCATCATGGCAGAATACCCCCACCCCCAAGTAGCAGATACTGGGGACATGCAATATAACTACCAAATGCATAAAAGCAACAATGAAAGAGAACTATTCTGAATATCAAGCAGCTAAAGCCAATCCTGAAAACTTAATACATTAGTTAACAAAAGGTTAAAAGAACAGTTACATTTCCAGCTGACAGCAAAAAGCATACAAAGAAAGAACAGATCAGATCTATCAGCAGGGAGTTCCAAAGAGGGGGCACCATCCCTACAAGAACCTGGCTATATACCCTTTTTAAAAAAATATATATATATTCATTATTGAGTAAAGGGCAAAGCACAGAACACAGTGTCCATAGGGACATGGAGAAGTCCATATCAGAGAATACTAAGAAGAGCCAAAACTCAGATGCTTTGCATGCACAAAGACCCGGGCTCAACCCCTGGCACTTCCAGATGAAAGGTCTCAGGTAGCCAGTGTAAGGAAAGGCCCTTCTCTGCTGGAGACCCCGGAGAGTGGCCACCAGCCAGAGTAGACAATATTGAACTATCAGCAGAAGGTAGGTTTGTATTTCTGAGGTGCTTCTCAATCTGTAAGGAAGGGCCCAGACTTTCGGGCTCAAAACCAGAAAACAGATCAGCGTCAGGCAAAGAGGTTTTAAACAGGGGTTGTACACCCATTGGCGGGTCAGTGCAGTGGCAGCAGTCTACGCTAGCATATCTCGTGAAACCCAAACCTGACCAAAGCAATTGTTGATTTCCTTCTCCCCACCCCAGCACTGCAAACTCAGAGGTTTAAGGGTGGTCCATTGCCTTATAAGACGATGGGAAAGCAAGGGGTGGAGTGTGCTGCCAGGGACCCTATTGTGCCTAGACGCAACCAGCGTTCCCTCTAAGCTGAGTTAGTGTGAGCTAGCTCACGGTTTTTAGCTTCCCCCTCACACATTTTTGTCTTAGCTCAGGAAGGATGGCTCTAGAGCAAACTAGTTTATGCAGTAGCCAAATTGCTCGCTCACAACTTTAATGCCAGTAGCTCACAAAGTGGAACTTTTGCTCACAAGGCTCCACGGCTTAGGGGGAGTATTGGACTCAACCCTAGCTGACTACCTTCCCTCCAGCTTCCAGTGGCCATCGACTAGGGAAGGAAGGAAGACGCCTGGACCCATCTCAGTCAAAGGACATCCTTTTGTAGTTTTAAACACTTAAACAGAGATTGCCCTGAGAACACTCGTGTTGAAAAGCAGGGTGCAAATACAAATAAATAAACAAACAAGCTACAAGGGCGGCAGGCATACCCTCTCTCAGTATTCAGTGACAATGTTTGGAGCTTTATGGTGGCCACTGAAAGCAATGGCTTAGTGTGGCTACTGCAGAGCTGATGCGCGGCACCAGTATCATCCCGGGGCGCCTGGCTAGGAACAAATGCACAGTCAGGACAGGAACACCAGTGGGGGGGGGGGG
>NW_015167531.1:1091559-1109330 GCF_001447785.1 Gekko japonicus | reverse complement strand
AGATTTGGAAGATCTATGGGGGTGGGGGGGGAGAATGGGAATTGGAGGTGGGGGCAGAGAAGAGAGTAAATCTACACAGAAGAGCCAGCATGGGGGAGGGAGGGAGGGAGGTGTGGAATAAAAAGAGGTGGAGGGGGGGAACATAAAGCAGTTAATATGCATGAATAATGGATGCTTGATTTAAAAGCAGTTTACTCCAATATGATGTAATTTCTTGACAGCC
Source organism: Gekko japonicus (assembly GCF_001447785.1). Classification (NCBI taxonomy): domain Eukaryota; kingdom Metazoa; phylum Chordata; class Lepidosauria; order Squamata; family Gekkonidae; genus Gekko; species Gekko japonicus. Next base: position 1,109,107 of record NW_015167531.1, on the reverse strand, counting down.
AGCCAGCCAGACTGAGAATCTTGCAACCTGCTGCCAGGGAGAAGCCAGCATGCAGCATGGGGAATGCTACCTCATCGAGGAACATGCAGAAAATTGACTTTCATGCCATCCCAGAGGTTACTTTCCATTGGCGCCGGTGTGCGCACACACACGAGATCTCTCTCAGGTGCTGAGCATACCTGTGCAAAGCTCAAAGATGCTGGCTGGGGAAACAGCCGAAGCGACTCACGCGTCTAACTCTGCAGCCACCGGGAGTGCAAAAAAATTATCCTCCTTCCAAGTACCTAACCTTGCCATATAAATTACAAGGGAGGTTCTTTTAAAAGAAAGATTTGCCCCCTTTCAGTTTTTTAGTTTGAAGAGAGTCAAAGCAATCAGCTGAAAGCTGTCATCTCTGAGTCGAGCCAGACATCATGCGGGCAGACAGTGCCCGGGCCGCGGCAGCGAACTCTGCCAAAGCACCTGCAACCCCTGCTGTTTCTGCCATGGACCTTTCCTGAGAGCAGCCTGCCAATCCAGGAGAACTGCCAAACCCGACAAGGTTGGGATGTGGGCAGATGTCTGCTGGAGGCAGAAAGGAGGTCACTCGACTCATTTAACCTGCGGACAAAGACAAACGGGAAAAGGGGCCTTTGCCCATCTATTAAACACGGCGGTTGTCCTTTCGCCAGGACAGGGTGGGAAAAGGTGGGAGAGTGCAGAATGAACAGAGGATCTTGCTTCTGTGCATTCACTGCATGCGCAAGGAACTCAGTTGTCAGTCTGAGATGCTGATCTCCAGTTAAGACCTCTACAAAGTGTAAGCTGAAACAATAACCATGCATAACTATAATGTGCATGTACAGCTTTCATGCGACAAACACAGAAATCCAAAGTAACAATGCCGTAAATAGTATGTGACAATATCCAAAACTCCACTTAAATACACATTTGAAGGTTACATACATAAGTTTCTTAAGATGAGCTCCTAGGTACTACCCATTTCAAAAAGTAATCTTCCCACTAATTGGAGATCAAATAAGTTGTTCAGGTTTTGCCACAGAAATCTTGACTAAGAATTGATCAAAAGCATTTGCTATTGTAGCAATGAGAAGAGAGATAATGATGAACCATCTGGTCAGATAATCTTTTTCTCAAACCAGCTGCCTTCAACGAGTAAGATGGTCAGGGGGGAAAAAAATACAGGGAGAAAGATCCAGATTGGGTCTTCCCATTATGTATTTTGTTCTCTGATCTTCCAGCATATCACCTCGTTTGACCCTAAGAAATGCAAACCCAGGTTAACACAATGGAAGAACAAAGGGTGAACTCTCACAAAACTATACTTCTAACTCTGTGCCATGGAGCCTCAAAACAGAATCTTGTGAACCCAAATTTCATTTTGAAAACTGGAGAACGTTTCTAGCCCTCATTCTCAACAAGAAAAGTTTTAACACATGAGTAGCTGGAAGTGGATGACCGAGAGACACCAGAGATTCAGGTAATCTTTCCAGGAGAGATTGTTCACCAATGGCTCCCTGGCGGCCCTTCTCTATCCACACTCATTAGCTGCTGCCATTTTGAAAGTCTTAATCCTTCTTACTAATAACATGTGAGTGTGGGGGGGGGGCCCTCACTGTGGACCAGGATCTTGAGGCCTGGAACAGAATTCTATGTCGTGAATGTAGATGTCTGATCAGGGCCATGGACAGCCTAGAAATACAACTGGATATGAAGTAGGGCTGAGCTGCATTTTCATGAGCAAACATTATTGACAAAAAAGGGAGTTTGTGAGACCCAAAATATTCTCCAAAAGACCACCTAAAACATCAGTTCACAGCCCCCATAAGCCATTGTTCAGGAACCTCTTTTTCTTTTAAAAAAGGGAATGGTTTCTTTGTGTTGGCCATGTGATCGAGCCAATCAGGAGGCATGTAGGTAGCATGAGGTCACTGCATCACCACACAGCCCAATCTAGGTTTGGTACCTAATGATATCACAAAGCCAAGTTGTAGAGAGGGCAGTGCTCCCTGCCCTTAAAGCAGCACAGGTTTTTTGCCTCGTTTCACAGGATCTCTGAATTATTGCCAAAACAGGGAGACACGTTTTGCAGGGTGCATTTTTAATGCAGAATAATAATAATACTAACAACAACAACAACAACATTATTAAAACATACATAATTTAAAGATAAGATAAATAATAATTAATCACAGATAAAAACAATAGACATCAAGCAGATAATCAGTGGCGTATACTGTATGACTCTCCCTCCATAGGGCAGATCGTAGGCTGGGCATGGTAAAGGTTGTTGTGCTGTCCTCAACTGTAGGCCTGGTGGAACATCTCCATCTTACACGCCCTGTGGAACTGAGTTAGGTCCCTCAGGGTGCGGATGTCACCAGGTAGAGAATTCTACCAAGCCATGAATCCTTCAGCCACAGGAGAATCCAACAAGTGAGGCAGGGAAGATGTGTCGACGAGCAACAACGCGCACAAGATCCAGGTTGGGCACACATAGGCAAGGATGACTGGTGCCTAAGGAACGCCAAGGTTTCGTTGCCCTTCCTATATACCAGGAGCAAGGAATGATAGTGTTGCTCTAGAACCAGGAAAGAAATAATTGCCAAGGCACCTTTGCTCATCGCAAAGGCAGGAGAGTATAGATCCAACACTACCCAGGTCTTATCACGGAAGCTCCCAACTATCATGGAGAGGAAAGAAAGGATTTTTCAGCAGTATTCAGAGAAAGACCGAAAGGGTGGGGGACTGAAAGAATGCAACCATAGATGCAGCAGTGCAAAAATGGCTAAATATAATGGTGAACGTTTGGGGTATGTGTGTGTGTGTGTAAAGTGCCATCAAGTTGCAGCTGATTTATGGAGACTCCATAGGGTTTTCAAGGCAAGAGACTAACAGGTGGTTTGATATTGCCTTCCTCTGAGCAGCATGTTGTGCAGTGCGTCTGAAGCAACCACCAGGACTTTTCCAGCCACTCCAGCACTCACCAGCATTCACTGCAGAGGAGGTTCTATATAGCACCACACCAATACAGTCCTGTGGTAAACTATATATAGATTTTTTTACAATATATACACTCCACTGACAAACTGCTCCGCCAAACACCATATCCATAGAGAAGAAGATACAGAGCACGTACATGTCCACATATATACACTGAGTGTCCAATCAGCTTCAAGCTGAGTCATGATTACTGACCTCATACCTTATCTGGTCTGAACCGGTCAGGACGTTATCGGCAGCTTGCCTGCTGTAACTTAGATCCTTATGATCTGAGTGCTGAATATTAACAACCAACACAGCAACCCTGGAATTCTTTGGTGGTCTCCCATCCAAATACTAACCAGGGCTGACCCTGCTTAGCTTTCAAGGCCTGACAAGATTGGGCTAGCCTTGAGGGGGTGGAAATATTTTTGTGGTCATCTTCAACGCTGATCTGGTCCTAGCTCCTCTAATGAAAATATTACCTTAATTCACTTAATTTACTTAAATTATCCATGACAGGTAATTCCTTCAGACTCCAAAAAGCAAAGACAGGAAAGGAAAAGAAAATAGGTAACCTGTTTTATCATGCACTGAGACAAGAAAGGTCTCTTGATACAACCAATTTGATATTCCTATACTCAACTCAAGCCCACTGCCTGGGGCTCTTCCTTCAGTTTATCTGGTAAACAGCTGCTCTGTTCTAAACAAAAATCCAGCACGTTGGGTGTATCTGTCACCAAGGGTATAATTTTCAAAGTTTCTTTTTTTAATTGTACTATAGACAAAGAAATAACATACTCCAGGCCTTGGAGAATATCTACTAACTAGCCCTAAACTCATGCTGAAAGTGCTTCAGACTTGTGCCTAAAAGAGCCAGCACTACCATACTGAAATACTTTTTTGGCTATATTTATTTATAACATGTTGATGCTGCTTTTCCACTTAGCTTAGGATTCTCAAGGTTGTGAAAAATCAAGAAACTTTAAAACGAGCTTTAGAAATACACAGTATAAAAACAATTAAAAACAACAATTGAACAAGACACATAAACACTTCAAATGCATACACGGGAAGGAGGGTCAATGAGGGAAGGCCAGACGTCCTCACCTGCTGGCGGAAGACAACAATAGTGGCTGCCTATTATTAAAGGGAGACTGGATTTGCCTGCATGAGAAAATGATTATGGACAATTCCATCTGCAACAGCCAGCCTGTCTACTGGTTACTTGTGCTTCAAATCCCTATTTGAAACCTAAAGGTTTACAGCTTACTCCTGAATCCTCAAGAGAAGACAAATCTAAATATGTGCAACTGAATGTGTGGATATTCTTCTGTATGACCTTCCCATTCATCTTCCTGCCCTTCCTTTGTAGACAGATCCAGGTGGGTAGCCGTGTTGATCTGAAGCAGCAGAACTAAATTAGAGTCCAGTGACACTTTTCAGACCAATAAAGTTCTGGACACACGATAAAGAAGCCCTGGATATATTCCACCAGGCATTCAATGTATTTCACCCCACCATCAACCTGACAATGAACCAATCTATGTAATAAATACATTTTCTTGACACTACTTTAAAAATACACAATAGACGCACAGTCGCCACTTTATACCGGAAACCCACTGACCAACAAACATACCTTCGTGCCTCCAGCTACCATCCTAAACATACCAAATGATCCATTGTATACAGCCAGGCTCTTGAGATACAGCCGCCTCTGCTCCAATCCTACAGACAGAGATTCTCACCTGAGGGATCTACAACAAAACATTTTGGAACTGAAGTATCCACCAGATGAAGTAAGGAAACAGACTAACAAAGCCAGAGAAAACCTGTAACAAGACAGGCCCACAAAAGACAATAATACAACACCACTAGTGGTCACATACAACTCCCAGTTCAAAACAGTTCAATGCATCATCAACGACTTACAACCTCTACCAGACAATGATAGCTCTCTTTCACAAGCACTGGGGGCAAACCTTTTCTTGTGCACAGACAACCACCCCAGTCTTAAACAACTCCTCACCCACAATAATGCGACACCTAATCTGAACTTGGACACTAGTACCAGAGCTTGCAATAAACTGAAATGCCAATTTTGCCGCCACATACACCCAGGCAACATAATGACTGGACCTAACAACATCAGCTACACCATTTCAGGCTTATTCACTTGCTCATCTTCTAACATTAAATGCCATTAAATGCCAACAATGCCCTTCAGATCTCCACATAGGGCAAACAGGACAAACCCTACACCAAAGGATAAATGGACACAAATCAGGAATCAAAAGACATCAGGAATCAAAAGACTGAGAAACCTGTTGGAGAAGACTTCAGCCTCCCAGAACATTCAATGGGTGACCTCAAAGTAGCTGTTTTATCACAAAGGAACTTTAGGAACAGAATGGAAAGAGAAGTTGCTGAATTACAAGTTATTACAACACCCAGAACAAACCCCCCCCCCCCCGACTTAACAGGGATATCGTTTTCTTATCTTGATTACATATGTTAAACACAATCTCAGCAAGAAGGGCTATAAATCCTTTGTATTTTAAAGCATTTCTTTTTTTGGAATAATATATTGGAATAGTGTTTGTAATGCAATGCATTATATAGGAATAGATTTCACTGATAACACCCTTAAAAACAATATATTGGTATAGTATTTAGAACTATATATTGGTATAGTGATTGTAACGTAATGCAATTAAAACTGAAATATGGTTACCTATATAACACTGCACCCTTCCCCAACAAAAGAAAAAAAATGCTGTCTGTTACCTTCACGCTTGAGAGGAGACAAATGGAGAGTCCGACAAGAGTCTCAGTTAATTTCCCACAATTGTAAAGGATTCCTTTACACATTTATTTCCTATTTTGACATATTTATGGCTTCACTGTTGTTCCCTCTTAATTAAATCCAAAAGATTGTTGACCCTATAAACGTAACTTGTTCTTCCTGTTTTGTGTCATGCCTGCCCCTGCTGATGTCATGCCTGCCTTTGCTGATGCCCCTGAACAGGCTCCTGAGGACCCTGAACAGGCTCCTGAGGACAGTACTGCAGCAGAAAGGCAAAGACTGGATCCTGTAGCTGAAAGCTATCTAAGTGGTGAGGAGGATAGAGCCTCCCAGGGAACACCTGCAAGGGATCAGTCTCTGCTGCAGCCCAGTAATTCATCATCAGACTCGCCTCCACCTGTAACCAGGCTCAGGAATGTAAGAAGACAACAGCTGAGAGAGCGAAGGCAGAATGCACGCATGCGTGCCAGAAGATCTCTTAGCCCTGATTACTGACAGGATCCTGTCCTCACTCCTGGCTAGCTAATGAGTTGATTAGCTAGCACTGTATATATGCAAGTCTGTTGCCAGCAGTCATTTGTGCTGGCAAACGTCGTTTGTTCAGGACCTGAATCCTTGCATCTCTGCTCCAGACCTTGTGGAATTCTTCTCGGCTTGATCCTCGGCTTTTGACCTTTGGCTTTGTTGACCCTGCGTTCATCTCTGACTCCTCTGGTATTGTTGTGATTTATGGACTTGAAACTTTGGTATGTCTGACCCTGCTTTTGGACTGTGATTTAAACCTGCTTGAACCTTGCTACCTGATTTGCCCGGCTTGACCTCGGACTGTTCCTGGACTTTTGCTTGCTTGTGTCACGCCCCCTGGTCCTGCCGTGACATTTTGTCTCTGCATAGCTTAAAATATCTTCATCACGTTACATGTTAATTTGCTGTTCAGTCTCTGTCTATAAGTTTGAACGGTTATCTTCCATTTCTGTACCTGAGGAAGTATGCATGCACATGAAAGCTCATACCTTGAAGAAAACTTTGTTGGTCTTAAAGGTGCCACTGGACTCAAACTTTGTTCTTCCTCTGTAGAGTTAGCGTAGGATTTTACATTGTGAGCTCCCTGGGGCAGGGCTTGATTCTCCCCTCCCCGCCCCCCGTTTTAGTCTGGAAAGTACCAGTCACATATGGGGGTCTCTACACAGGAGCAGAAGGTGATTAAAGCCAGAGTAAGTGTTTACATTGTTGCTCTGGCCACAGATATTCAGTGCTGGAGGTCCTAGAATGCCCCTCAACATTCAGTGTTGTTGCCCTGACCTGAATAGCCCAGGCAAGCCCAATCTCATCAGATCTCGGAAGCTAAGCAGGGCCGATGCTGGAAAGTTCTTGGATGGGAGACCTCCAAGGAATACCAGGGCCAGAATGCAGAGGCAGACAATCAAGCTACCTCTCTGAAAAAAAACCCAGCCTCACCAGGAGTCACCAGGAGTCACCATGACTTAGGTGCTCGCAAGCACACACACACACACACACACACAAAATACTCACAATAAATAAATAAAAACATTTAGTATTGGGTGAAAATGTTAGATGCAAAGGAACTTGACAAAGAACTCCAAATTCACCTCATAAGGTGAATGGGCCTAACACCATCTGTCATGGGGATGTTCCAAGGGGCGCTTACCTCATCTCTGTTCCAACTAGGCTGGCACAGTAGAAAAGGGGTTGAGGTAAGAAATGAGTTCTGTTCCAATCAAGATTGGCACAAGCCAAACGCACACAGCCACCGGGATAAACTATGCGGTGTTAAGAAGTAAACAGCCGTGGACTGGATGTACAACGGTATGCTTAATGGGAGCTCACACGTATGCAAAAGGCTGGCATGTTTGTGCATGATTTTATTTTATAATCAATAAAAGGTAGGTGTCATAACTGTTTCCCAGATTTCTGACATCAGAGATTCTTGAGTTTTTTGACCACCAACTGGAGGCACCCTTAATTCTTGCACCCCAAAAAAGTTTTACTAAGTGTTATGAAGAGTCCACACTCATGTGCCTCTCTGCAGGAGTCACTGGGCTTTCCACCAGAACACAGCAGTGATCCAACAGGTGGGTTTTGCTGTCTCTCTGGATCATTCAGTTGCTCCCAATCCAATGACATTCCACTCGACAATATTCCACTGCAGAAAGGGCCCCATTCAGCAGAGGAAGGAGTAGCAGCCTCGGCAACGACTCACGCAAAGCTACAGGAAGTAAGTGGGTCCTCTGGGCTCATGGGAAATTTTAAATTATTTATTTTACACAGCACATGGTGTGCGCTGGTGTACTGTTTTCAAGTAATTGGTGAGATGCATGATTAGATGAAGCTGAAAATCTGTAAAGATTTTTTTTTTGCTAATGACATTGAATCTGGGATTGCCTCCATGCTATTCTCATTGCTGAATGAAAATAGGCCACATTTGATGTTAAAAAAATGTTGACACAGGGAACAAAATCAGTAGCTAGAAAAAGTACAAAGGAACCCAAAGACATACAACCTCTGAAATGGAGGCTCCACTTACATTTACATCTGAATATGAAACCATGGTTATGTCTGAATAAAAGTTACCTGAATTTTTTTTGAACACGTTACGCTTTTTAGTGGGAACCACAAAGTAACTATAATGCCTAAAATGTTTTTTTTTTAATCCAACCTCCTCTCCCACTCATCCTATTAGGACTGATGGTAGTGTCCCGCTTTTTCAGTGTATCTGTCAACCTTCAGCATATATTTAAGATAATACAACATTCTTTACTTTGTGGGGCAAAATGTGCTGGTATTTCATCTATGAGAAAGGGTAAACATGTCTGCTGGTCCAGTAGACCAAGCAAGGGAAGTTTTAGTTGTTTAACTAAAGTTTTAGTTGATTAACTGGTAGGTGCCAAATTTTATTTATTTATTTATGCCATTTTACCTGGCTTTGCTCCCCAAGGGGGACCACAGAGGCATACAAAAAAAAAGAGAGAGAGAGAGAGACAGAGAGGCCAAACTACAGTTTAATAAACAATTTAAACAAACAGAACAAAAAGCAAAGAGTACACTAAACCACATCCTGGTTGGGTCCTGGATCCACTGGCCAGTCAGCCACAGATTGCAAGCCAAGGGCCAGAAGGTCCATGCTTCTGGTTATGCATGTGTGCACTGCAGAAGGAGAATATCATGTCAATTTGTTCCATGAGTCAAAAAAGATTTTAAAAAAGAAAAAGATGAGTGAATCAAGCCAGTGTCTAAAAGTGTCTACCCTATTTTAACTGATGATTAAATGTCTTTCACAAGTGTTTACCTGAGCCTTGTGCCTTGATCATTTGACCCACCCACCTGTCTGTCTCACCGTCTTTTAAAAGCATCAGAGTGGGGAAAATTCAGAAGACGTAGAAGAAGAAGAGTTGGATTTATACCCCGCCCTTCACTCGGAGTCTCAGAGCAGTTTACAATCTCCTTCCCTTCCTCTCCCTACAACAGACATCCTGTGAGGTAGGTGGGGTTGAGAGCAGGGGTCTTTTCATAGAAAAAGAGCTGCAGGAGCTCATTAGCATATGGCATGCTAATAAGCTACTAGGCTATTAGCATAATAGCTCGTTAGCATATGCAACGCCCCCTGGCATCATCGGAAGTGATGTCAGACGGGGAAGCAAAGGGGGGGAAGGCATCTTCAAAAGCCTCCCCTTCCCTTCCCCAGCGGGGGTGGGGGGAGAAGCGAAGAGAGAAGGGATTTAAAGTTTAAACCCCTTCTCACTAGAGTTGGGCTGCAGAAGGAGGAAAAAGGGAAGGAAACAGAAAGAGAGTAGAGAGAAGGAACGAAGGAATGAAAGAAAAAGAAAGAAAGGAGGGAAAGAAAGAGAGAGAAGGGAAGAAGGAGGGAAAGAAAGGAGGGAAAGAAAGAATAGGAAGGGAGGGAAAGAAAGGGGGCAAAGGGGTGGGGGGAGGGGGAGGCTCTCCCCCCCCCCACTCCCCCAATCAAGCCTCTGCCACCCCCACCCCCCACGGATCCCTCACTTACCCCAGGAGGCGGTGGGGGGGGCTCTTCTGCCTCCACCCCCCCACGGATCCCTCACTTACCCCGGGAGGCAGCGGGGGGCCTCTTCTGGCAGGGGGCCGCAGCGCAGGGAGCTGGGGGCGGGGCTTGCTGCCACTGCCGTTTGTTCCAGAGTCTGGGCTCCCGGAGCAGTGCTCCGGCCCCAAAAGACCCCTGGCTGAGAGAGCTCTGAGAGAACTGCTCTTGAGAGAACAGCTCTGAGAAAACTTGTGACTGACCCAAGGTCACCCAGCTGGCTGCATGTGGAGGACTGGGGAATCAAACCCAGTTCTCCAGATTAGAGTCCGCCGCTCTTAACCACTACATCAAACTGGCTCTTTTAGGGAGCTGGGAGAGACAGCCTCTGCTCGTTTATTCTCCCTCTGGCTGTCAAGGAGAGGGTTAGGGTTAAGGTTCCTCCAGGGTGTTCTTGGTTGTGTTGGGTCTCTGCCAGGCTAGGAACACCACTCCTGGTAGCTCAGTTCCGTCACTGTCTCCCAGCTCCTGACTTTGATTCCTCCTTCTCAGGATCTGAGCAGGCCTGATCAGTTTGCAAGCTCTCCATCCTCAGGCTGATGCCACATGAGCTCTTTGTGCATTTCCGCGTCAACCTGTTGTATGGAGGCACTTACTGATGACGTCAGATCTGGGTGTCATTGGCCCTTACTGAGCCAGATGAGTTCTGCCACAGTCTAGGGGTGAGTATTTGGTGTACATGCCAAACAAATTCCACTACGGTAATATTACTGTAATAGGGCATGAAAAAGAAAATACCAGAATACTCCTTAGGACAACACATGGTCACCTTTACTTAAGTGTTAAGCCCTCCCAAGGGGATCTACAGTTGATCTGGTACCACGCAAACACATTTAATTAACCCACTAATTGGTTAATAGGCAACTAAAAATTCTTTGGTAAACAGCTTTCGTATGAAATGGCTCTGTGACTGTATCACATTGAAGAAGCAAAGCATGGAGTTGGTCTAAATGTGCTCCAGCTTGTATGGCATTTTTGCCAACAGTTTGTAAACTCTTGGCTCCAGAAAGCAGAAAATGCAACATGACTTGCTGAGCGAGCGGAAGCTTCCATCCCCCCCCAAAACACAGCCAACGCACCGACACGTCCCCAATATCAAAAGGCTCATCTACTGAAAGACCGGAGAGTAATCAACCAATGCAAAGTCCCTTCACGTCTGGGGAATAATTATCGTAATAGACATTAGTAATTAGTTTCCGGCGTGATGTCAGCCGGTCCGGCGATGCCAAGCAAGCCTGCGTCCTTGTCAAACACATCCCAGCCGTCTGGACTCCTTCGGCCCCGTCTTCCTGATTAGGATACACACTGATGCGCTGCTTGAGACCATCTGCCAGCGCACACCAAAGACTTCACAACTACATTAGGCGATGAGTCCGCATCATGGAATGGGGAACTGGGGGCAGAACGTTCCCTTTCCAGTTTTGTTAGGGGCTCGAATGAGGCCCTTCGGTCTTCTGATCTAAGGCCTGCTGGAAGGAGGAAGCGGGCTTGCATGGCAAGGCATGAAGAACAGAAATATAAAACGAACAGCTCACTCTTCTCCCTCCCAAGAGGCCCCGTGCCACAGAGGCTATACCAGAGTTAAGTGGAGTACCCATGGAAATACCAAGAGTGATCAAGTGAGAGGCATTTACAATGCTGATGGCGTATCATTAGGCTGCTTGTGATTTACTGGATAGAGTTTTTCCATTTCCAGGAGCTTTGCAATCCTTATCACTGCCCTCTGAGGTAAGCCTCTGCTGTCAGGGATCCATGTACTCTATAATCTTACATGACATTTGTGGGTAATGCATACCTTGTGGCAAAATAAATAAATAAAACAAAAAGCAGTTGCTGAATTTTGCAGCCCGCAGAAACCAGGCAAACGGAACACCTGCACGGAACTGCTCTTCTTTGTCATCGTTTATTTTGCCAGTGTTATTGCTTTGCCTATCTTTGGTTTCACAGCAAAGGGCAGCATTTTCTCCACACCCTTAATGTTCATTTTATCTAGCCACCTCCTCTCCGATTGCAGAGATTTCAGCAAAAAACAAAAGCAAATGCAAAACGTGGAAAAATGTGAGAATTCTCAGCAGGCTGGATTCTGCACCCAGCATAGAATCGGGCGTGCTTCTGCAGGATCAGAGAATAAGAAAAACTCTTTTTTCTGCCACCGAGGAAATGAAGGGAAGGGAAGAAAGTGACTTGCTGATAGCCGTAGCAGAGCTGGAACTCAACCCAGATCAAGTACACTTCTCTATCCGCCATGCTCCATTTTCTTCATGCTTTTCTGTGTGAAGCCAAGCAGAGGGAGGAACATTCCACGCTTCCAAAGCGCTGGTACACTAGACTGGTATAAACTATGTGCAAGAAGTTGACGTTCAAATCTCACCTCCATCATCATACTACACTGGGTGGTCTTGGCAAAACTAGCTATTTCTTTCTCTTCCCCCCTCCCCCATCCACCCTCAACGTCCCCACCCCTCTGTACAGGGCCAGCTCCAGGTTTGGGGAGGGGACAAGGACGATGTCCGTCACTACCCTCCCCCCTCTAAACAAGCTGCTCCCTCATGCACGTGCACACACCCCCCCACACACACAGACACTATTTGGAAGAAGAGAGCAGAGGACCATACCTCTGAACACTCATAAGCCCCTTCCCTCTGACGCTTGCAGGGCATAAAGGAACTTTCGGGCTCCGATCCTAGCGACAGTTTCCAAGATCCCCCCAGAGGTCCCCTGTGACATGGTTTCTAGGGTGGTCTTCCAGTTCTGGAGGGGGAATAGGCCAAACGTTGCTAGTGAGCCCCCTGCTAGGCAAGGGGCCTCAGGAGATGCCCAGCTGTGCTGACCCAGTAATAAATGGATAACGCCAGTCTTTTTTTACAGGTTGGAAGTAAGTATTACCGACGTAACGCATGCAAAGTGCTTTGAGCACACACATTTATACAATGCTTTTTAAAAATTAAACAACATCATTCATTATGCAGAACGCAAGCCTGCTGGGGAAACACTACATGGCTGCTATGGTCTATGCAGTTCTGACCAGGGTCACTTCATGTATGAATTTTTTTTTCCCTGCACAGGGAGAACAAGCAGATACAATCAATGTTCCCTCTAAGCTGTAGAGTCTTATGAGCAAAAATTCTACTTTGTGAGCTACTGGCATTAAAGTTGTGAGCAAGCAGTTTGGCTACTGCTTTAACTAGTTTGCTCTGGAGCCCTGCTTCCTGAGCTGAGACAAAAATGTGTGAGCCGGAGGCTAAAAAACTGTGAGCTAGCTCACACTAACTCAGCTTAGAGGGAACACTGGATACAATATATCTGAATCTGTCACAAATCTTATTTTTTAAAACACCCAATATCCATCAAAATCCAGCATTCTGCTTTAAAGCAAGTTAGCTGCTAGCTACCACTGTATCTCCCCAAACCCTGATGAGTCCCTGATATCGGTGGAACCCAGTATAGTGTAGTGGTTACAGTGTCAGACGACAATCGGGGAGACCTGGATTTGAATCCCTACTTCGACATGGAAACTTGGTGGGTGACCTTAGGCCAGTCACACATTCTCAGCCTAACCTACTTCACAGGGTTGTTGTGAGGATAAAATAGAGAAGAGGAGAACAATGGAAGTTGTTTCGGGTCCCCACCGGGGGGAAAAAGTGGAGTATAAATTAAACAAATAAAAAAATAATACTTATTTTTTAAAAAGAATATTTTCACAGTGGACTATATTGGAAATACTGCTTCCCCTGTACAAATGTAGGGGAAAGTTAGTGCAGAAAGCAGACCTAAGCATCACACAGTAGCAGGAACGATGATCTAGAGCAATCTGTGATGACCACTGAAGTGGTGAGAGCTCAGAGGCAAAAAGAGGCTTGAGCCTTAAAGTCCATGGGTTGGAGCAGAGGATCTTACTGCCTTGTTTTTGCCTTGATCCTAGCAGCATCCTTAGGAATGCAGTTCAGAGGATCTGGTTTTCCTGAGTACATCCCTGGGTCAGGTCACACAACGTCCCTGGTAGTTCCACGCTTCCCTGAGACATGGAGAACCAGTTCTGATCAGGACAGTGGCAAGTGGGGAGCAAGAGCTTAGGACTCCCCCTTTTCTGAAATGTCCCCGGGGAGCCACTGTTTGCTCCATTGAGGGCTGCGTGTGTACTGATATGGCTACATGATATTTTCCCCAAGACTGCAGAAAGTGGCTCCCTGAGGAGAAGGTTGCGGCTTCAAATACACCCGTGTGCACGCGCACACACACATTTTGTCCCCTATAATGTGTGAAGCAGCCCTGAGTGTTGCAGGGAGAAAGAAGCCGGGGATACCTCTGGGCAGCCATGCTCCGCTGTTATTATGACCGGCTTCTAAATCCCTCCAGGCACTCGGTGCTTCTAAATGAAGTGACGCATTCACAATGTGGGCAGTTCTGAGGAGGCTTGTGCTGTTAAAAAAGCATCTCAGAAAGAAGATACAGCAAACAGAATATCTGAAGTCTGCTACAGAAAGGCAAAGAGTTCCCTCTAGAGGCCTACGGCTGTACAAAAAAAACCAAAAAACGGCCTGACTCTCTCTGCTGTGTCTCAGCGAGGCAAGGAGATGCGCTCATCAACTAACAATCCCGGAGGAGCAGCTCAGCTCGCCTCAGTGTTGCATCATGGGAATAATACCATTTTTGTGTGGGGAAAGGGACAAACAGACCATGGAACCCAGTGCTCTCAGCCAGAGAGAGATGGGGGTTACTGTCACTCCTCTCTCTCTCTCTCACTCACACACACACACACACACACACACACCAACCAGGGAAAGCCATGAACCACCTGCAGAGATCCAGGCACATTACAACCCCAGTTCACTGGCAACCCTGGGCCAGTCACATACTCCCAGGCTCACCTCACTAGGTGGGTTGTAAAGATGAAGGGAGAACCATGTACAAGATAAAAATGCAAGACATAATCAGGTGCCTATACGCGACTGTACCCTGACCTGGATGGCCCAGGCTAGCCTGATCTCATCAGACTTTGGAAGCTAAGCCGGGTCAGACCTGCTTCGTACTCGGACAGGAGACCACCAAGGACACCCAGGGTTGCTGTGCAGAGGCAGGCCATGGCAAACCACCTCGGTTTGTCGCTTGTCTTGAGAACCCTATGGGGTGCCCATACGTTGGCGGCGACTTGATGGGACTTTACAGGTCACCTATATGCGGCTGTATGGCCACGGCAACCTCCCTGATCTGCTGCCTTGCTCACAAGTGGCTGCTTGTTCATCGGCTGGCCTCTCACACAGTCAAGACAGCTGGTCGACGGCGTGATCTGCCTGGCTACAGTCTACACTGCAGTACTGCTGCTCCCTTCCTTCCCCATAGTGGCTCGGCCTCCCTGCTCCCCTTCCTTCCCTATCTTATGAATCCCACACCTGCATCTGGGAGCTTTGGCAAGGTGGGGGTTCTTCCCTGAGCTAATCCTGAGCTCTCTCACTTCTGCTGTTTGCCCTCCTCTTGGAGCAGGCAACAAATGAACCCCGGAGGAGTGCCCAACCTGAATGCTCAGGTCCATGTAGAGCTCTTGGTAAATTAGGTAGGTCAAGGACTTCTAAATGTGACCCTGTGGGTGCAAACAGGCTGAGCGATTTCCAACACGTTTAAAAAGACACCAGGGAGAAACAGGTGACACCTGCTGTTTATGGGAGGAGAATTTGGTCAAATCGCCTCAGCAGGATTATTAGGATGATGACCTACAAAACTTTTTATTTTTGTTTATACCGCTGCTCAATGTGGGCTCAAAGTGGCTTACAATTTCAGCCTGCCTGCCCAACAGAAAACCATAAGATTGATCAAGAATGTAAACCCATGATATCCAAGAACAGATCTAAAAGGTAAAGATTCCCTTGCTCGAAAGCCAGTCGAATCCGACTCTAGGGTTGCGGTGCTCATCTCCGTTTCAAAGCTGAAGAGCCAGCGCTGTCCAAAGACTTCTACGTGGTCATATGGCCAGCGTGACTAAATACCGAGGCGCACGGAGCGCTGTTACCTTCCCACCGAAGGTGGTACCTATTTATCTACTTGCAATTTCTTGCTTTCGAATTGCTCGGTTGGCAGGAGCTGGAACTAGAGACGGGAGCTCACTCCGTCATGCGGTACACTCAGGTCTCGAACTGCTGAACTACCGACCTTCCACAGCCTGCAGTTCAACGTCTTAACCACTTGAGCCACCGCAGCTCCAGATCTACCTGCCATCAAAAGATTAATTCATTGGGGGGCGGGGAGAGCAGGTGGTAACATCTCTGCTCCTAACTGAATTGAAACAGTCTCACCTTAGGTGCTTCCTTAATACACAATGGTACTCAACACTTGTGTACTCAACACTGGTACTCAACACTGTCATGAAACAATAACCCTCAATGTGCCAGAGATCCCCCCTTTTAGGTATTCTGTGGAACCCAGTGCTTAAATACCTTGTTGGTCTCGTTGATCAGCCAGGTGAAGCCTTTGACTCCGAATGCCACTTCATTGGCTGAGACATCTAGACATGTGATGGGCTGGCCATAGACGGAATGCAGAATCTTCGTGGGCTCTCCTGCCTTCAGAAGGTAAACAGCCTCATCTGCGTTGGCTACTGCTACAGGGCAGCCCGTAACTTTGGGGACCAGGCAAAGTGAGTTGACCTGGAAGAGTTCAGATGGTTTTCAGATATTGCGAAAGTTTTTTAAAAAAAATAGTTTATCTATTTTCCAAAACAAAATTACAAAAAAAGAATTCTTAATACAGAGTATACTTTGGAGATTCTTTACACATTTTGTTCCATCCATCTATCTAGTTTCTGCCATCTTTTTTAAAACACATTTTCTTCTTTTGCCAACAGTATCATATTGCGAAAGTTTTGACTTCAGTTCTAGCCTTTCTGGCTTTCTTCAAATCCCCCCAAAAGTTTTAACCTAGAGTTTAGCATCTATATACTAATAGCCAAGGGTCCCCTCTCTGTGCGGATACTTATTTCCGCAGATTGGGACCGTGTGGAGGAAAAAGAGATTATCCTGTACACGTGAGTTACTTCCCAGGTGTGCAGAAAAATCTAAAAACGTTAAAATATAGAGGGGGGAGTTAAAAAACAGCCAAAAATTAAACAGAGTTCACTGCAGCTGCATAGAGAACGGACTTACCAGGGCAGAGGAGGAGGAGCCTTCTCTCCCCGTCCCTCACTCTCTCCTGTTGTTCTGATAGCACTGAGTCCTCCCCATGGCCACACCCCCTCCACCAAACGTTGCGATTTAAAGCAAACTGCAGCAGCTCTCAGCTCTCTTCACTGTGCTTGGGCAGCTCCTTCCGCTTTGCAAGAAGGAAGCGCACATACACACTGCCCCCTGGGGGAAACTGGAGCGGGCCAGAGAAGTTCCCAGTGCCTCTGCTCTTCCTCTTCCCCCACCTCCTTCCAGCTAATTAAGTTTTAGGTTTACTAATAGAAGGGGGGAAAAACAGAGTGGGCATGGAGGAAAACTTTCTTTTCTTCGGAGAATGCAAGAGTATGAGTGTGTGCCAAACTTCCTTCTCAGATACTAGATGCTAGAGCCAGCAAGCTTTTCCATCACCCTTTGCATAGAAGTCTGGAACAGAAGGATTTTGCCCAGAGGTGGGTCAGCCTGGCCAGTTCTTTCCCTGCACTGGAATACCAATAGAGTGGGAATGGCAGAGGCTTCAAATGTAGGCTCCCC
>NW_015167531.1:1074842-1091188 GCF_001447785.1 Gekko japonicus | reverse complement strand
ACCAGTGTTCCCTCTAAGCTGAGTTAGTGTGAGCTAGCTACAGCTTTTTAGCCTCCAGCTCACAGATTTTTGTCCTAGCTCAGGGAGTCACAACACATTATGCAACATTTTGTTGCGGGTCCCCTCTTGTTTTCCTCTAATTGCTTATCATGGCATTTTCTTCTTAATAAATCCCTCTGATAGTAAACTGGGGGCGGGGTCTTATGTTGACCAGCAGGGCAGTGAAACAGGGTCACTCAAAGACAAGTTGTTCATCCATATCTAGCTGTGGTGGCTCAAGTGGTTAAGACGCTGAACTGCAGGCTGTGGAAGGTCAGTAGTTTAGCAGTTCAAGACCCAGGGTGCCGCATGACGGAGTGAGTTCCCGTCTCTAGTTCCAGTTCCTGCCAACCTAACAATTCGAAAGCAAGAAATTGCAAGTAGATAAATAGGTACCACTTCGGTGGGAAGGTAACAGCATTCCGTGCACCTTGGTGTTTAGTCATGCCGGCCACATGACCACGGAAACGTCTTCGGACAGCGCTGGCTCTTCGGCTTTGAAACTGAGATGAGCACCGCAACCCTAGAGTTGGACTTGACTGGCTTTCGAGCAAGGGAAACTTTTACCTTTTACCAGGGATACATGAAAAAAACCTTAATGACAAAAAAAATCTGAACATACTCAAAATCCTCCCATAAAAGCAGAATGTTAGAAACTGAACTTTAAGAGCATCTGAAATCCTTGATGGTAGAACAGGCTGGGGATTGGGGAGAGAGAGACACGCACAGATTTGTTAATTGGTTATCCAAGAAATAACCAAAGTACAATCCCAGATAATATGTTGGGAGTATGGTGGAGGGGGAGGGAGAGGGAGTTCCCACCCACACTGATCTCCACAGGCTGCAAAGCACATCCTGAAATACCGCCCCGCATCTGCTCCCCATGTTGTGCTGCTTAGTTTGGGAACTAGTCCACCTTCGTCCAGCACCATCATCATCATCATCCCACCACCATGATCACGTTGGAGAGGAAGGGAGGCTTGGCCATGAGCCTTTGGTCTAATCCATCATAGATCTTCTTATGCTTATGTTATGTTGTTTTTGTAAAATTTATTAGTTTAAAATACTCATATCCTCCTTTCCATAATGCTCAAGGCAGCTAGTCTGGCGTCCTTACATGTCCCATCCGCCTGAGAAACTCACCAGTTTCTGGATTTCAAAGTCTGCCACTGTCTCCCAGTACCCCTTGTCGTTAGCACTTTCCACTTTGACCTGGAAGGCGGATGCAGTTGCTATAGTTGCCCCCTCGGGGGAAAGGGCCATGGCTTGTATCTTCTGATTGTGTTGGTAATGATGGATGGGCTCCCGACCAATCATCAGGCTCCACACCTTGACCACTCCTGCATGTCGCAAAACAAAGAGTGAGAACAGAAATGTCTTACTTAAGCTGCTTAACACAAGACCAGTTTGAGGCAGAGCCAGTTCTATCAAATCAAAGATGGCTGTCACAGAGTAGTAAGAGTGTCCAGCAGAACTCTGAACTATCCAATGAAACTGATTGGCAATAACTTCAGGACACATGAAAAGAAAAAGCTCTTCATGAAACAACAACAAAAATCAACATGTGGAATTTGCTGCCACAAGAAGCAGCACCACACCTGCCGACATCCCTGTTCCAGATCGAACAACTGAGGCCCTGTTTTGGGTGCTGTCATGCAAAGGCGGAGGCCCTTGTAGGTGCCCTTCCACAGAAATCCTCCTTTCAAGAGTCTGAAAATGTCCTCATTTATTTAGCAGATTTACATACCATTCCTCTCGAAAACCAGCTTGAGGGCAGCTTATTCGCAAGAATCTTTTTAATTAGGTTGTGATTGCTAGTGGCTGGAATCACTATTTTGTGATCTTTAAAGGGTTTTTTTTAATGATCTCGATTTGTATTTAGCCTGCACATTGCTGTAAAATGGCTGGAAAGCAGCCCATAAGTTTTAGTAAATAACTAAACACACACAAAAGTTGGCTGAGAGGTTGTGATGCTTCTACTTTAAGGGAATGTGAGCTGTATGTGATTATCTGCGAAATTAATGCTTGCAGTGATAGGAGTTTGCCTAACCGACACAGCAAAGATTGTTCAGGAAATTCAGAGAGGGGGGGGGGTTGTGATCAAAAGGTGAAAAAAAGGAAATATCATACTTTCCATCAAAATCCGCTTGCAAGTAGGCCCTGTTGCTGAACACAGCAGGACTCACCCGTTCCACTGTAACTATGTGAAAGAATGCATCCCAGGTGATCTGCAAACTTCCATATGTATAACTTCCGCCTGCGCTATGCAGTTGGCAGGCAGAGGTGCGATATTTTACACCAAGCTCTTATACTCAAAGGAGGGGGAAGAGCGAGAAGAAAAATGAGGGGAAATATGGCGGGGGAGAAAAGAATAAAGGACTAAAAGCAACACCCATGTAATACTTTTATCAGGGCCACTCAAAATGACCCCTAGGTATGGTGCAAGCTTCAGAGCTCATCAGAACTCTTCTTCTGGCCAAGTGTTACAAAATTTAAAAAACGGAGGAGACAACCAGGTCAAGATCTTTTCAAGCATCTTTAATAATATCCAGCCTGATGAAGGGTTCTAGTGAAATCGAAAGCTCGCATACTGTTGTGTGTCATTGGGTCAGTTCTAATAAAAGGTATTATGGAGATGGCATTCAAGATCTTCAGACCCAGTCTTGGCAGCTTTTGGTGTTAGAAGCTGACAGGCTCACAGTGTAATTGCTGTAGGTGTTAGATTACAGCACTTGCGTTGTGGGGGAAAGGAGCAAATAATAAAGAATAAAAGAATAAAGGAACAGCCTTGAAAATCGCCAGGGCCTATCTGCTTCGCAGAGCTGAATTCCTACAGTGAGCTGAGAGATGCAAGCCTAGGATTAAAAAGACACCACACTGTTCCCACAGTGCCCATGTTACTACCCCTATCAAGCCTGAAACAAGGATGCAGCCAATGCCATGCTTATGCCTGGATTGTATGGAGGAGAGGATATGACACAGGCTCAAGGGTTCACAGCTTCCTGAGAATCATTTTCTGTTTGAAATAATCAAGCTTCCAGTCCTTATGGCTGCCATGGATAATGCTTGTGTGGAATCCAAGCCAGAGGGGCCAATGAAGAAGATTTCCAGTTCCTTGCCCAAAGCTGCTTGCCCATGACTTGCAGAAGCAGAACACAATGCCGTGCAAAACAAATACATCAATGCAGATTTGCTCAGTCTGCATGATATACACAGGCCATGCAATTCCTTGGCATAGGATTATTTTGGCACAGATTTTTACTTTAAATCTGTACGAAGAGCAGGATATTCACCACCTCTCCCCTAAGGGTGGACCACCTGTTATGTTGGCTACTGAAAATAAGTAGCCTATGGCTCATCCTCCCCTTTCTCCCTACTGCCCTTCATTTCAGGTCATTACGTACTCATCCGAAACTCATGACATGTCATCATCGCACTGTGTTTGCCCCACCTTACAAGCAGCAGCCAGCAAACTGGAGCGGGGGGGGGCAGAGAAACACACCACAGCTCCTGAAACAGGATGGAGCGTAAATTAATGACTGGAGGGCCCTTCTTGATTGAGTGGGAAAAAAGGGAAAGAACTGGGGAGTGGTTAATGAAATAGTAACTTCCTTGGGCTGGGCAGACATCTCTGGGATATGCCAGGATATTCCACTGCCGAAAAGTCTTTTGTTGTTGAGAATGAAGTGAAGTCTTATTGTTATTGAGAACCCTGAACTGGGGGAGATCGTGCTGAATCAGTTTGTGATGCTAGCATGCCCTACCTCTTTCCGGGGCCTTCATCGCTGCACCCAGGTGCCTTTACGAGACTCCTCTGGTTCCAGGGCCCCCAGGACATAGGCTCTAAAAAGGGGTGCCAACTTTAAGTCCAAAATAAGAGGGGGGTCCCACTGACCAAAGGGGTCTCGGTTGGAGGAGGGGGCGGGGTCCTTACAATTCTGCCTCATAGAGCTACAGAGAGGACAAAAAGGACGGAAGGATGCTGTTATAAGCCGCTTTGAGTCCCTATTGGGAAGAAAGGTAAAGGTAAAGGTTCCCTTGCTCAAAAGCCAGTCAAATCCGACTCTAGGGTTGCGGTGCTCATCTCTGTTTCAAAGCCGAAGAGCCAGCGCTGTCCGAAGACGTTTCCGTGGTCATGTGGCCGGTCTGACTAAACACCAAGGCGCACGGAACGCTGTTACCTTCCCACCGAAGTGGTCCCTATTTATCTACTTGCAATTTCTTGCTTTCAAACTGCTAGGTTGGCAGGAGCTGGAACTAGAGACAGGAGCTCACCCCGTCTTGCGGCACCCGGGTCTTGAACTGCTGAACTACTGACCTTCTACAGCCTGCAGTTCAGCGTCTTAACCACTTGAGCCACCGCAGCTCCTATTGGGGAGAAAAGCAGGGTATAAATCTCTAAATTAATACTGTTCACTTTTTAACGTCCCCTCAATAGAAATTTCTTTCTGCGTTGTTGCTGCCTTACTGGGAGCTGAGCCAATTTCACCTCCTATAGAATAAGAGCATTTGCAGTGGCAGGCAAACAGAGTTGACATGAACATCTCTGGACCACAACCATAAACTGTGCAAGCTAATTCAGAATCACAAGTGAAAACCTTCTGCCTCCCTTGGAAGGATGTCTTTATTCTGCACTTTTAAAATCGTTCCACAAAATGTCTTGCATATTTGTATGTCTGCCTATTATTTGTCGCAATCAATGACGGCCATAAGCAACAAAAGATTATTCAAGCATCAGAGAAGAGAGAGGAGGTCCAAGGACACTGCTTTGGCCAGCAGCCACTCACTTGTCATAACGCTGAGTGCTCTGGCTGTCTTGCTATGTTTTTATCCTACTTTTCAGCCATTCAGAAGAGGCTTGTGGAAATCAAAAACCCATACAAATGGCAATCAAAGGGTTGGATTCAGCCAGCTTTGTTGCTGAATTGCCCCCATGTCTCCTCTTTACCACCGCCCCCTTTCCACGTGGCTTTTGCCAGTGCCCAGGAATAGTCAAAGAGGACCCCCCCCCTTCCCTTTTCACAAGCAGAAAAGCTGGCTGGATCCAATCTCAAACTCACTCCTTAGGGAGGGGGCGGGAATCTCAGCTGAGAAGGAGTCAGGCACAATGGTCGCTTCCTGCCCTCCCCCTGTAGCCTCATCGATGGAAGCTGGAGGAAGACATCCTTAGCTGGAGATGGATCCAGAGACCACAAAGAAGTAAGAACATAAGAAGAGCCCTGCTGGGTCAGACCCAGTAGTCCATCTAGTCCAGCATCCTCTCTCAGACAGAGACCAACCAGGTACTATGGAGGACCAACAATAGGGCATAGATGCCTGGCTGCTTTCTTCTCTCCCTTCAATGACCCTGTCGATGAAGGCAGGGGCTCTTGTCCAGCAATGGATTCTGGTACAGTGGTGAGGTGCCTGGCTTCCCTCTTTTGTGTCACTCCAGTACAGAATGTCAAGAAAGTAGATCTGGAAAAGCCATTTCTCCCCCTGAACTGTGGAGTTATTCCTGAAAAGTTATATGACGTCCCAACAGGGAGCCACGCGGCTTCCAAATGTGTCTCTTGCATCCCAAAGGACACAAAGAAAAAGTGTGGCAATGAAACAGCATCAAAATGAATTTAAGCGGATATTTATGTGCACTTTTGCAAAAAAGAAAAGAAAAGGGGGGAAAGAAAAATTATTTCAGCGCCTGGAAAGCACTGGTATTGTGTGAAAAAAACCCACCAGCAGTCTTAAGAGCTATCTGATGGCACTCCCTTGGAATATTTATGTTCCTCATCCTGGGAGCAAAAACCGTAAGAGAGACCATTTTGGTTTTTATTAGCGATGCATATTTAAATTAATCTGCTATTTGCCTAAACAATTAGCCGCCTCTCCGAGTGAGCAGAGCCAAAACTGCAATTAGGCTTCCATCAAAAAGCAGAAGTCCCAACTAAAACTGCCCCGGTGGAGTCGTAAGGCACTCGGAGCAGAGTTTCCTAAATTTACTTCGAGCCATTGCAGTAATTACATTAATTGTTTGAAAGGTAAATAACAGCTAAACTGGTTTCAGAACGAGAAAAAAAGAAGATAGGGCAGCTGCTGCCAACTCAGGCACTCTGAAAACAAGTTAACACTTTTAGAAGAGTGTTGTGAACAATAGATTGAGGCCTCCTTTCTACAGGAAACCAGCCACTTAAAATCCAGAATGCAGGCCCAAAAGCCCCCGTGCAGTATCATGGTCACACTAGGATCTGGAAAACCCAGGTTGGAATCCTCACACTGGCATGGAAACTTGCTGGGTGACCATAGACCTATCATGCGTTCTCAGCCTAACTTACCTCCCAGGGTTATTATGAGGATAAAAAAACTTAGAGATAAAAGAAGAATAATGCAAACTGTTCAAGTTCTCCCACTGTTCTGGTGCTCCCACTAAGGTGGGGTACAAATAAAATACGTATCATATGAATGACAGAACCAACATTTTAGCTTACTTGAATCGGCTTTTAGCCAATCTACACCTTGAAAGTGGGGTTGAGACCCTACCTACACAGTTAAAACCCACCAAGTGAACTTGGACCACTCATCCTTCTGTCCACACCTAGCCAACTCACATGGATGTCCAAAGATTTAATGGGGAAGGAGGACACTGTCAAAGCTTCCTTGGGATAAATAAGGAATCATTTCCCCATGTTTATCATCATTATGTACTGGTGAAGTGGACAGAGTGTTAGACCAGGATCCTGGAGGTTTGAATCCCTTATTGCCACAGAAGCTGCTCTCTCCCTCAGCATAACTTTCATTAAAGGGTTGTTGTTGTGACAAGACAGAGGAGAAGAGAATGTTGTTATACCCTACTTTGTGTCCCAGTGGGGGGAAAGGCGTGGTATAAATATGCAAATAAGTAAATATTATTTGTACAGGGGAATCAAAGTGCTCAGTTTGGTGTAGTGGTTGGGAGCACGAACTCTAATCTGGGAGAACTGGGTTTGATCCCCCACTCCTCCACATGCAGCTGCTGGTGTGACCTTGGGTCAGTTACAAGTTCTTTCAGAGCTGTTCGAGCAGTTCTCGAAAGTGCTCTCTCAGCCCCACCTTCCTCACAGGGTGTCTGTTGTGGAGAGGGGAAGGGAAAGGAGATTGTAAGCCGCTCTGAGACTCTTTCGGGTAGTGAAGGGTGGGGTATAAATCCAATCTCTTTTCTTCTTCTCGGTGCTTTACAGAGCACAAGGAGCCAGGTCCCTGCCCTAAGGAGCTTACAGTACAAATCTGACAACAGGGAGACAGCAAAGGGAAAGGAAGATAAGAATAAACCAGGCAAGAATATGCATTCATTTCCAGGTATGGGTGCTTAGGGTTAGTTTCAGTAGAGATGGAGGCCTGTGCCAAAGGATTTACAGAGAAGGTCAGAAGGAAGAGGCAGCATCACACAGAAGTTGTAGGAGGCCATTCCAGGCATAAGGAGCAGCAAAGGAGAGTTGTCTAAAGGAGGAAGAGATGTTTGAATGGTTGAAGGTGGTGGAGCTGGCCAAGCGAAGGTCATTGGAAGGGTTGTTCTGAGACAGAACAGCAGGAAGATAAGAAAGCCTGTGTGGTGTAGGGGTCAGAGTACTGGGCTGGGATCTGGGAGACTTAGGTTCGAATCCTCTGACTGCCACAGAAGCTTCCTGGGTGATCTTAGGCCGGTCACACGCTCTCAGCCTAGTGTATCTCATCCACTGGTTGTGACGATAAAACGGAGGCGAGGGGAACGGCGTAAGCTGCTTTGAGTTCACTGGAGAGAAAGGCAGGATATAAATGAAGCAAATAAAATTTAAATAAATACAAGATAAGCGGAAGCAAGACCACAGAGGCCTTTACAGATAATGACGAGGCACGCTGGATCCAAGTATGGGCAACGGGGTATAACTTAAATGAGACTCTGTCAAAACGAACAGCTTCCCCTTTACAACTTTGCATGGGCTCAGTGTCTCATTTAAACTGCACCGTAACCCATGCAAAACAATTATGCGCGCTTCGTTTGCCCACCAGACATCTGTACCACTTGCAGAAATTGTGCGGTCATGCTAAGCACTGTTCAAAAGAGACCCTGAACCCGTGCAAGCCTGCACGGGAAAGGGCTGACTAGCTCCACATTAAATCAAGCCTTCACCCTTTCTGCTCACCCCCTCATGTCGCTCCTCAGCTCCCCCCCCCCCACAACAGTAGCAATTCATGAAGATCAGTGGGCTGCAATTGGAGGGAAGAGGTACAAAAGTTCCATTCTGCTGGTAAAAAATTTAGTCTGGATCCCACCCAAGATCATTTGTTAACCATGTTCTGGACACCTGTAAAGGACGTCGCTTTTCTAGAGAAGAGCACCAGTTCGTTTCTGTTGCCAAGGAGAAGAAGACAAGACAGTTTCATGCAGGAAGAAAAAAAAACACGGTTGTATAGAACAGAGTTATGTGGATGTAAAAATATGGTTTCGGCATGGTTTTCATGTTGTTTATGTACTCTGTCCCCAAAGGTGACTGTTTCCCTGATAAAACTTGAAGCTTTTCAATGCTGCACTTTGCCTCAACCACCCCTCTGCCTGTGGAATGCTGCTGTAGTGTAGTGACTTCACTAAGGCCACAGGGGTCCTCAGTTTAAATCTCACTTCTGCCACAAACTAAACTGGTTCTAGGCAAGCCAAACTCTCTCTGCTTTGGCCAATATGGGGGTGAATCAAATGGCCTACTTTGCAGGCCCATTGTAACTATTACAATATTATTTCATTTGTATCTTGCCCTTCCCGAGATAACATACATGGTACCCCTCATAGCCCTGTGAGGTTGGCTGATGGAAAGCAACTGGCTCCCAGTAATTCAGCAAGCTTCATATCTTAGTTGGGATCTGCTGCCAGGTATTTTCCAGTTGTCATTCAACCCTCTAACCCCTACACTACTATGGATCTCAAGATAATGTGGAAGCACTTTAAATACTCAAAGGGCCATATAAATGCTGCTGGTATTATCATCATTATCTATATATCTAATAGCCAAGTTGCCCCCTCTGTGCGGATATCTAAATCCGCACATCGGGGGCACTTGGGAGGCGGGGAGACTTTCCTGCACACTTGGGGCAGTCCCCAGGTGTGCAGAAAAATCTAAAAAGTTTTAAAAACTGTACGGGGGATATTTAAATCCTTCCGAAGTAAGAGTGTTCCCTGGAGGCACTCAGGCCTTCCTGCCAGTGCCCGCAAGGGGGGGGGGAATCAGCGGTCCGGGGGGGGAGAGAAGGCTTACCTGCAGAGCTGCTTCAGCAGACCGGGAGCCTTTAGGAATAGTCCCCCCCCACGAGTATCGCGGGTCCTGCTTCTTCTCATTATTATATTGCCATGAAACTTGTATCCTAGGATGCTTTGAGCAGGAGCTTCTATTCCTGGCAAGGAAGGCAGGTCACCAGTATTATTACTCCAGCTATCATGTACCCAGACTCCTCTTTAAGCCATCATGTCCATGCATGGTTGCTAAGACAGCAGCATCCTACCTTCTCCCTAGTAACCCTCACAAGAACATGAAGAGTCCTGTCTTTGTTCGCATGAGCGCAGGCACAAACAGGGGCCCTGACTTCCTCTTGCATCTCCTGCTGTGACACGAAAACTTTCCATGGCGTAAATCAGAACTGGAGAGGGCAGTGGGTTAAAGCAAACAGTCCCCCCACAAAGCCGTGGCTCTGTGCCAGAGCCAGGCAAGCACGGAGCAGATGGAGCCCTGGCAAGGCCCCCACGGCCCCTGCATTAGCAGCATCTGCTCATTACCCAGAAACCCTTCCCTTGCTTTATCTAATGCTCGAGGAAAAGCATTTTGATTTGATTCATTTTGGTAAGGCAACGTGCAAGGCAATTAGCGGTAAAAAAAAAAATCAAACTGGAAGGCTGCCAGCGCTGACAATGGGAAACAAGGCAGAAGAAATAGGAGGCCAGTGAGTCGGAATTCAAACAACACAACTGTGGATTCGGCTGCCAAATCCCGTTGGCCTCCCAGGTGTAGAATGAAGGCGGGCAGGGAGGAGTGGGATTGGCTCAGAAGACTTCCCGTGGCTTTTGCAGAGCATCTGATTCTCTCCCCCACCTAATCCTGTGGAACATACTAGAACGCTCATGGCAAAATTGAGGTGGGACCAGCAGAGGAGGAAGTGGCCCATTCTGAGAGATTTCAAGAGGCCTAGTTACAGCAGCTACAGCGAGGGGCCACTAAAACTATCCTAAGTGCCTTCTATAGCGAAGAGGATTAAGAGGGTTTTTTTTTAAGGGAAGAAAAGAACTTATGAAAGTCCATGAAAATGTTGGGTAAAATTTCACACAATGTGGGGAGCTGGAAGAGATATGTGGCTGCCGCCAAAAACAGAAGCGCTGTGTATTCCTCCCCTGCCCATTGCTCAATATGTAAAAATATCTGATGTCATTAAAACCTGTGTCTCCTCTGGAGACAAAACCTCTGGGAATTTTGAAGGCATCGTGGAAAAGTTCCCATTTCCCTCCCCCAAATGGAAATTTTGGAAACATTAAAATATATGGAATGGTTTTCTCATCAAACCTAGTTTATAGCTTTAACAACATAAAATGAACCATGTGCTTAGCATGTAAAATTATACTATTTCACATTTTTATAGAAATTAAGAATTACATATGAAAAAAAAATTGCCAAGGTATACCCAATATGAGAGAGTGAATGTACAAGGTGCAAACTGAACACCTTATGCTAACTTAGCACATTTGTATACAGAGTTAAACTTTATTTTTCTTTGAACAAAGTTTGAGTCCAGTGGCACCTTTAAGACCAACAAAATGTAATTCTGGGTATAAGCCTTTGCACACTTCTTCAGTATCTTAAAGGTGCCAATGGATTCAAGTTTTGTTCTATTGCTTCAGACCAACATGACTACCCACTTAAATTTATTTTTATTTATTTAAGTTTTTATGCCATGCCTTTCTCTGTGGCTCAGAGAATTTAATACTGTATCATCATTCCCTTAATATATGAACTGAGGACAAGCCATGAACATATCTTTGAAAATATGGTGCCTGTCTACACTATATATACAATACATAGTATACACAAGAATGAACATTTTTAATATTGCAGATTATTATATAAAATCTTTATATTATACATGTTGAGTGAATAACACCTTGTCTTAAAAAAGCATTTCACTAATTCCACAACAGAAAATTGTTCATAGCAATTTGGTTCAGAGCCAGTTTGGTGTAGTGGTTAAGTGCGCGGAGTCTAATCTGGGAGAACCAGATTTGATTCCCCACTCCTCCACTTGCACCTGCTGGATGACCTTGGGCAAGCCATAATTCTGGCACAGCTGTTCTTGAAAAAGAGCAGTTTCTGTCAGAGCTGTCTCAGCCCCGCCTACCTCACAGGGTGTCTGTTGTGGGGAGGGGAAGGGAAAGGAGTTTGTAAGCCGCTCTGAGACACCTTTGGGTAGTGAAGGGCGGGGTATAAATCCAATCTCCTCCTCCTCCTCCTCTTCTTCTTCTTCTCCTAAAAAGTCAACAGAAATTGAAAACATGTGGACACTGGACCCCTCCTCCAAAAAACTCCCCACTCCCCTCGATTTCCCTTTTTTCTTTCCCCAGGCCTTCACATTTCTAAGTCTCACCCTCCACTACTTAATAATAATGACAATACTTAGCATTTATGGTTATGACACTGAGCTGCTGACCGGAAGGTCAGTAGGTCAGCAGTTCAAGACCCTTAAGCCATGTGACGGAGTGAGCTCCCGTCTCTGGCCCCAGCTCCTGCCAACCTAGCAGTTTGAAAGCAAGAAATTGCAAATAGATAAATAGGTACCGCTTCGGTGGGAAGGTAACAACGTTCCGTGCGCCTCGGTATTTAGTCATGTCGACCACATGACCATGGAAACGTCTTCAGACAGCGCTGGCTCTTCGGCTTGGAAACGGAGATGAGCGCCACCCCCTAGAGTCGGATCCGACTAGTCTTCGAGCAAGTGAAACCTTTACCTTTACCTTCTTTACAAAGCATTCAGAACACTTCATATACACTAGCGTGTTAAAAACTTTACTGACACCTTGTAAGGTAGGTCAGTATTATCCCCAGTGCAGATGGGGAGGGTAAGGAGAGGTCACATAAGATTGCCTAACTAGTTCACAGCACCCAGTCAAACTGAAGGATTCCTGGCTGCAGCTCAGATCTCTGAGCCAAACTTCATTGGATGATGGCAGGAAATATCCCACTTCAGGTCATGCACCATTTTTACTCGTTAGATACGGCAAGGGTGAGGAGACAAGAGGCTTCTGGTTTTGCCGGTAGTTGTACCAATGACCCCTACATTCAGCACAAAGAGAAAGCCCAGAGAATGGTCTTCAGGCACATGATGATGCTCAACGTCTGAAGCTAAACAAGTCCGACCTGACCAGGGTCATACTAACAAGGCACAATATGGGTGTGTGTGTGCTTGTGTGTTTATGGTGCCCCTCCACTGCAGCTTCCTTTTCTCCCAATCACAGCCGATTCTCTGCTCTGATCGACACTGTTCCTCTGCCTCTCCCCACCACACCTCCCTTTGCCCTCTTGCCCCCCCCTTCCTCTGTCACCTTGCAGGTAGCTATGCTGGAAGGAGAAGAGCGGAGCCAATTTTAAAGTGCGTGATTCTTCTTGCATTCTTGTTGCCGATGATTCTTCTTGCATTCTTGCTGCTGCCAGGCACTTCCTTCCACTAGGAAAAGCGAGACTGACCCAGCATTGCTAGCACATGCTTGGCCCTCTGCTGGGCTACGGGCCCTGGAAAGTACCCAACCATGAACCTGTGACTCAAGGCGGATTACACAGGTAATAAAAACAGTATAAAACATCCACATTAAGGCAGATGGATTCAGGTGGGGTAGCTGTGTTGGGCTAAAGCAGCAGAACAAAGTTGGCGTCCAGTGGCCACCTTTAAGACCTATAAAGTTTTATTCTGGGCAGGGCTTTTTCTTTTCTTCTTTTGAAAAAGAGGCGCTGGAACTCTCAAGAGGGAAATGAAGTTTTCAGTCTGTACACTGAAAACTCACAGACTTCTGAACATTTAAGAAGAATTTTGCCAAAGAGGTTCCAGAACTCTGGTTCCCTCAGAAAAAAAAGCCCTGATTCTGGGTATAAATTTTTGTGTATGGGTCTGAAGACATGTCCGTGCACATGAAAGCTTATACCCAGAATAAAATTTTGTGGTCTTGAAGGTGCCACTGGACTCAAACATTAAGGCAGAAGTATAAAATTAGAGAATGCAAGGGTGACTCTATAATACAGACAACAAATGATGCAATAAAACAAGATTATGAAACTGGAGAACAATGCCCTCCCCCGGGTTGCCACCTGCCTAATTTCACTGCAGTCCCAACTATAAAGTGCTCTGTTTGTCTTTTTATTGTGCTTTTGGGCCCAAAATTTGCCCTCAAAGCAGCTTACGGAGACTGATGGCACACTTAGAACCAATAGATCTTACATGGTTTTAGGTGGGGGCTGTTAATGAGATATGGATGAAGGCTTGAGGGAGGCCATTTGGCGGCTTCCTCCATTCTCTTGGTCCCAGGAAAATCCATTATTAACCTGGAAATGGGGGGAACTCAGCTGGAGCAAGATCCAGGCAAGATGGAGAGTACTGTGGATGGCACAGTGTAATTTTTCCTGCAAATACTGATTTCCTGACATTCTATCCTTTCCCTCCCCCTCCCCAAAGGAGAAAGAAAAAACAGGCCTTCTTTGAGGCTTCCAAATCCCCCAAAGTGTTCAGCTCCAGGAATTTTACACAAATCGTACAGTTAAACTGAAGAGAAGCTGCAAAGGTAAACGCAGAACCTGGGGGCAATCCCCAGGTGATCCCTGGAAACCTTTGCTCAGCTGGAACACCGCAAGGGTGACAAGGCAGGCAGTGAAGGAGCAGGAGCTGCCTGCCAGCTCCTCTGTGGAGACCGGATGCCGAGGGCATCGCGGCTTGAGCTCTGCTGAATTGGGAGAAAACGGTGTTATGTCAATGACTTTGCTGAGAGAAGAAGAGCCTGACAGCGCTACTGCCTAATGGCACCAGATGGCTTCTCCGCATCGGTTGCATATACAACTCCCCCCAACCCCATAGGAAGAGGGAGCCAAAAAAAAGTACTAAAATCTCCCAAACAATAACTTGAAAAATTGATTTAGTATCCTCTCCCTCGCTGCACTGCATATATTGAGATTCCTTCTTGCGCACTGCATAGCTCTGAGATTCCAGCACCTTGATACAGAGAAGTGCATGTCCACTGGTCGGTATGCAGAATTCCTGCACATGAGAACTGCTCTGTTGCCATCAAAGGAAGGAACTGATGTCAAAAGATGCACATGCAAGGATGCTTCCTCCGTTAAAAAGGAAGGGAGATGTTCCTGGCTAAAAATCACCTGCAAGGGATGACTGGACTAAGAACAGTTCGTGTCGCTGGTGTGTCTGGCTGAGCCACCGGCAGGTATTGAGGGAAGAAACTGGTTATGCATCATTAGATGCATTAGATGCAAAACAGCAGGAGGTCTGCCATATTATACACTGGAGGGCAGTTGTCCTAGTCTGCAAGTCTCTCCATACAACAGATTTTTTTTTAAAAAGCATAAATTCAGCTTCTAAAGTGTGCACTTAAGATGCAAATGTGACAGACAGATGAAAACACATGCATCGTACAAGTGCTTTCATATCCACAGCAGAGTCTCAGGACTGTCTGCTGAGTGCACACTGTGTCAAACCCAGGCTTGCTGGTGTGCGATGTGTGGACTGACCATCACAGGCAAATAAGTCTTGCTTCTTTATGAGAGTGATTCTGCCCCTAGCATTCACTTCACATTTTCTCAACACTGAGGAAAAGGTGCAGCTCAAAACCACATTCAAATACCCTGGCGCTACCCCTGGATGGCCATAAGTCTATGCAGAATGTACCATAAAACCTGATGATCAAAGAAAGTGAAAGCAGGTATCTCTGAATTTTCTTTGTTTGGGTCTTGAACAAAGTAATTTGCTTAGTTATTGCGCTATTGCATGTTCTTGAGCTGCGGTGGCTCAAGTGGTTAAGACACTGAATTGCAGGCTGTGGAAGGTCAGTAGTTCAGCAGTTCAAGACTCGGGTTGCCGCATGACGGAGTGAGCTCCCGTCTCTAGTTCCAGCTCCTGCCAACCTAGCAGTTCGAAAGCAAAAAATTGCAAGTAGATAAATAGGGACCACTTCAGTGGGAAAGTAACAGCGTTCCATGCACCTTGGTGTTTAGTCACCCTTTACCTTTACCTATGTTCTTTAAATTCTTTAGGGTCATGTAACTAGTTAGTATTGGAAATATGTTGGTTGTTATATTTTGTCCATGTTTGAATTTTTCTAATAAAGCTTATATTATTTTAAAAAGAAAGAAAGAAAGTGAAAGCAGCATGCAGTGCAGAGGGGAATTTCTGTTCCAACATGGGTTTCATAAAACAACGGAGGGAAAAGCCAATGCAGCATCACCCTGAGCTTTCCAGAAAGCCATGTGAGCAGAAGAAGCTTACCTGGATTCTGATACATCCATAGATCATGCAGCTCTCAGTGCATAGGTTCTGAGAATAAGCTCCCACATGAGGGATATGTACAAGGCGATACATATGTGTTAATGGATTGGTAAGAGTCTCGTTCACAACCAGTGGATCTACAGACAGGAATGCATTTCTTCAAGATACTGGTGTCTCAGTGACTGGCTTGGAAAGCTGAATCCAAATCCTCATTTCTACATCTCACAATCTGCTGCTTTGTACCTTCACAGGTTCTCCTGCAATAACCAAGGCAATGTGCTTCTGGAATTCGGGACTGTTTAGACCTCAAAAGGAGTGAGCTAGGCAGGGAGAGAAGATAAAACTCTGAAAATCCAAGGGACTAGGATCAAAACGACCCCCAAATAGAGATGTGAAGGCCCAGAAAAAAACCAGAAAAATTAGGGAAAAAAACGCCCCCCCTTTTTTCCCTGAAGCCTTTTTTGTTTTTCCCCGAAAAATTGAAAAAAAGAAAAGAAAAAAAATTGATTATGGAACGTTTTATTTTAACATGATGAATAAAATATTTTAAGACAAGGTGTTCAAATATTTTCCAAATCATTTCTAAAATATATATATACAAGGGGCGGGACCCGCGATACTCGCGGGGGGGGGACCTCCACACATGAGGCAGAGGAGAAAGCAGCAGGAGGAGGTAAGTTCCCCCCTATCCCGCTGGTTCCTCCCCCGTCTCCTCCACCCCCCTGCTCGATCTCCCCCCTTGCCTTCCCCCCCGCTCCAAAGTGAGGCCCGAGCGGCTTGCCGGTCAGGGCTCGCCGCTGCCCCCCCGG
>NW_015167531.1:1021351-1074683 GCF_001447785.1 Gekko japonicus | reverse complement strand
CAAGCACAAGATGCATTTCTTCCTTTAGGAGGTGCTATTGTCAGAAGAAAATAAAAAGTTTTTGCATGTGGGAGGGTATTCTGTTGGTAATAATTGTTTGGATACACCATATTTTTAATATGCTAGTTGTGATAATTTTATGCCAAGTAAAAATGTCCATAGTAATATTTTATGTTTTTCTTCTTTTTTTTAATACTACAAACTACAAAGAAATATAGGGGAGGGACTACAACTAAGGAGAAAGAAAAGCAAACCACACTAGACTAAAACCTCAAGAGGAGGAGATCTTTCCACTGTTAGTAAATATGTTAGTATAATTAGTTTTATTATCACAATATACTTGTTGAGTTCTTGCTTATAACAGTTCGCTTCTTTATGTTCTTAAAGTAACAGAATGACTTTCAATATAGAAAAGACAAAAGAAATGCTAATGTAGCATTTTTTTCAATTTTTCCAAAAATGTCTGTTTTCCCATGAAAAAAACTGGAGGGAAAACGGGTTTTTTCCCGAGCTTCAAAATTTCCGGAAATTTTACATCTCTACCCCCAAATGGTGAAAACTCTTAACAATAGCTACTTTATAGTGAGGTAACAAGGAACTGAAACACATTCAGTGTCTCCAGCCCACCCTCATTCATAACTTCAGGAGATTTTCAATGGAAAGAAAAAATACACAAATAAGGTATTGAAGTCTGTGAGACCCCAGTCTGGATAAAATTGGAAGTCAGAAGAAGAAGAAGAAGAAGAGATTGGATTTATACCCCGCCCTTCACTACCCAAAGGAATCTCAGAGCGGCTTACAAACTCCTTTCCCTTCCCCTCCCCACAACAGACACCCTGTGACGTAGGTGGGGCTGAGAGAGCTCTTTTTCAAGAACAGCTGTGCCAGAACTACGGCTTGCCCCAGGTCATCCAGCAGGTGCAAGTGGAAGAGTGGGGAATCAAACCCAGTTCTCCCAGATTAGAGTCCACGCACTTAACCACTACACCAAACTGGCATAAAAGACCACGCGCACACAGTTTCTGTACAACTGCTTTCCTGTACCAAACTGTTCTTGTTTCACATTAAAGCTGAAGTCTGTGTCAAAAGTATCACTAAAACAAAAACAAAAACTTTGCTCACTTGGGTTCCATTGCACCCTAATACAAAAATAACAATAACAGGAGAGTTAAGAGAATCACAACAGCTAAGATAGGGGGAAAATTAAGGCAAACTGGGATTCTTAACCAGATTTTCATCCAGGTTTAGAATCCTGCCTTTTGGTGGTGGTGATTTAGCTCACGTTAATTTGCAAGCCTAGATTTGTATATCACAGATAGCCAGGGGTGAATTTTAACAGAGATTTTCCACATGTGAAAGGAGGGGGAAACGGTAGGGCATATGCATAAGCCTGACAAAAAGTCAGGTTTCCGCCTATGCCTGTTGCATATAAGGCTTAACGGGATATCTGAATGCAGCCACATCATGTGTAATCTGTGGGGCCCAAAAGAGAACGTACAAAAATGCACTCCCAATTTATATAGTTTCAGACATGCATGAAGAAGGGTGTTACTGGTTCATCACTGCATACTTTAAAC
This sequence comes from Gekko japonicus, assembly GCF_001447785.1. NCBI lineage: Eukaryota > Metazoa > Chordata > Lepidosauria > Squamata > Gekkonidae > Gekko > Gekko japonicus. The sequence goes on along the minus strand of NW_015167531.1, from coordinate 1,073,106 downwards.
TTTTTTAAAAAGGATTTTAGAATGTACATGCGTAGTCCTGTAACATCAACCAGCCGGAGGGATGCCTATATATCATTTGAACCTCGCCCTCACAGACACAAAAAATTGCAGATGAAAGCTTTACAGTTTCCGCTAAGCTTTTCAAACCTGCAGCTAAATACAAGAAATTACGACTAATATAAAGTAAAGGTAAAGGTTCCCTTGCTCGAAAGCCAGTCGAATCCGACTCTAGGGTTGCGGTGCTCATCTCCATTTCAAAGCCGAAGAGCCAGCGCTGTCCGAAGACATTTCCGTGGTCATGTGGCCGGCATGACTAAACACCGAGGCGCACAGAACGCTGTTACCTTCCCACCGAAGTAGTCCCTATTTATCTACTTGCAATTTCTTGCTTTCGAACTGCTAGGTTGGCAGGAGCTGGAACTAGAGATGGGAGCTCACTCCATCATGCGGCACCCGGGTCTCGAACGGCTGAACTACTGACCTTCCACAGCCTGCAGTTCAGCGTCTTAACCAATATACATACTCCATTAAAGAGACTCACAGAAGACTCGCTTGCTTGGACAGGGAAAAGGGAGGGGGGGAGCTTAAAAAGAATTGCTGGGTTCAGTTTTAACTAGTGACTCAAAACAAGCAGTTGGAAGAGCACAGCGGACGGGAACAATGGAGTCATTACAGCCTCTGCAAATGTCAGACAGACAATGAAGAAGTTTACAAGCCAGAATCATCATTTGTACCCTACAGATTTAAAAGAGAGAGAGAGAAAGGGGGGAAAGGACACCTCTCCCCGTTCTGAAAGCATTCTATTATATTGCCAATCCATTCCGATTTAAGTCCATGGACAGTAACCCAATTGGTTTAAGGTTTTTTATGTCCTTCCTAAAAAAAAAAGGCATTGTGGTCAATTCAACTACCCTTTGCCTAATGTCATGCTTGTATCTCAGTAATTAAGCTTTCTAGTATCCACCTTTTGTTCATATATATATAAAAAACCCAACGCATTAGAAATAAAAGTCTTCAACGGGAGCACCTGAGACACATTTTATTTTTCCTGTTTTTAAAAAAACTGGGGGGGGGATAGATGGATAGAGCAGCCTGAATACTCTGAGCTCATCAAAGCTTGCAAGATAAGCAGGGTTGGCTGTGGTTAGTGCTTGGATAGGAGACTACCAAGGAAGACCAAGGTTGCTACTCAGAGGTAGGCAATGGGAAACTACCTCTGAACGTCTCTTGCCTTGAAAACCCTACAGGGTCACCATGAGTCAGCTGTGATTTGACAGCCCTTAACCACAACTCTGCCCCCCAAAAAAACTGGCCTGATGAGGACTGAGCATGCTGAAGGAGGCACCGAATGTTCTGACTTAGGGGGAAATTGGCATGCTTAAGCTCCACAGAACTTGTATAATCTTGGACGAGGAGACGGGGTGGGATGGCATCGGAGACAATCTCTCAATTGTCCCCTCCCATTTCATGGGCCCCTAAGCATATTCCCCTCAAATACTGAAACCAATGGTCAGGCATCTATCAGGAAGGCAGCAAAATAGAACCATCCACAGACAAGATGGAATGCCTGGGACGTCACCAGATTTAGAAAAAAAATCTTACAAAGAAAAAGAAATAGAACGCCCACAAAAATAGTCTACAGAGGATTGAACAGGTTCATTATTATCCAAAGATGTGGAATATGGAGTGTTAGGGAAGGGGGGGGGATTGCTCTTGCTCAAGCCCCTAAGAACTTACAGCATTCTAGAGGGCATGAGACATGCATCCCCCCCCCATTGATGATAGGTGAAGGGTGGTAAAAAATATCCTTCTCCTGTGCTGTCCCATTGAGTTTTAGGACGAGATGCTCTTCTATCTCTTAACCCTCAGCATCCCATGCTGCTAAAATGCAATTGTGCTATTGTGCCAAACTGCTGAGGCTCAGGACATGGTTAGCAGGAAGCTACTCCTCTATCCGCAGAGCTCAGCAGTCGTGCACACTTGCACAGCTTAGCATGTATGTGGTATTTCTGAAGTCAGCAACCAAAATCCCACGAGCCCTATCTGGCCCTCTGATAAAAGCTGCCTGGCCACACTGGTTGCCAACCTAGAAGAAAAACAACTTGTAAGGAGGACGCTTTGGAGGGCAGGGGAAGGCAGAGGCACTGGCCAATCCCCCTCCATTCACTCGTCAAGGTAGCCCTGAACTAGTTTATGACATCGGCTAAGAATATTTGACTACTTTCTCCCAGTACTTCTTAACAATTCTATAAAGTGTGGTCAGTATAATCTTTTGGAGGATGGAGGGGTGGAGAAGAATACTGGGAGGCTTGCCTGAGGCATTCTGGAGAGTTCACGGCCAGGCCAAGAAATAGGGACCCTCCACCAGCTCTTCCCACTATACTACACAAGTTCACTTGAGCACGCATCTTAACTAAATAGGCATGAAATCTGGATCGCGTCGTGATCATGGCTGCTTCGTGAAGGTGTTTCAAGGGGAACAGCCAACCAACTGCATTGACTTTCTAATGTTCCTTACTTTCAGCAACAGGCATTGATTCTCGGTACGCGCCACTTCCTTCCTCACGGCCGTAGAAATCTCGTCGCCTCTTTCTGCTTCTGTACCAAGTAGTGCCAGCTTCTGAGGCTATCAAGCAGTGCCACTAGCAATTATGGCATGCTGTCCAAGACTTGAGCTCACTACAGCAGCACAGCTGCTGCACAAGTGTGTTAGATACATAAAAATCAAACCGGTGTTCTTTGTAAGGCTTCTGCTTCTTCCTCATTTTAAGGTCAAAGCTTGCCAAATATAGCAGGATGTTACAAATCTCAGATTTAAGTCCCCCCCCCCTTTGCCAGCAAACAAGCAAGTTAGCAGAGGATGCCTAGACCAGGACCAACAAATAAACAGAATGAAGACTTCCATCTACCCTTGTGCCTTAAAATGTGACAAAATGGCATGCACATTCTGGACTCTAAAGAGATGTCAGCATTGATAAAATCATCTTGATTCTTTGGCCTTTGCTTTCTGCCTTGGATTAAGTAGGAGGCCCAGGGGGTCAAGGAGAAGAATCTGAATTGCCCAGTTTTTGTTGTAAAGAGCCTTTATTATTTCTAAACACAAAGACTGGGATTGATGCCCTGCACAGCCTATTATGGTCTCTTGTAGTAGCCCTAGACAGGGTGATGTGGTTCCAAAATGCACTTCTGCCCCAGAATCACTGAGTGTCCTTTGGCAAGCCAAAAGCTCTTGACTTTTGCTCCAAAACCATGAAATGGAAAGTAGGATCACCTAGCCAGGGGCATTGTGAAGACCCAAGTAAGACTGGTTCTAAAGAACTTTATACGTTAACACACACAACGTGAATTATTACAACAACAAAGTCTGAAAAGTCATCTCAAATACAGCTAAACAGATTGCCACATTACATCTGGGAACCAAAATCACTGTTTAAAAACAAAAACAAAAAAGGCAAGCAAAGGGTCTCGGGGTTCCACAGAATTTACTGCATTCTCACCGAACTCAAATTCCAATTTTGCACGACCTACCTGAGTTAGTATTTCTGGATGCACTGCATGTTTTGGTCAAGAGTGAACCATGTCCCTGGTAGACTGGCCCCTCTTCCTTGATTATCCAGAGTCAGAGCAGATCAAAGCACCCCATACCCTCTCATTTGCTACATCTCCTTTGCACGCACAGAGGGAAGACAACAGAAGGTGCGGGATTTGCATTCATTAGGCAGTATCCGGTCTATTCTTTGTCTCGCAAGCGTGCCTCTCAAGAAAAATCAAACTGAAAGAAATTGTTTGCTCAAGACAAGCTTGGCTGGGTCGCTGCCTGGCATCGTTACCCCAAGCAGCAGCTCCAGGAGGAATTAAACAGCGGCTTTAATGGGCGCTGCGTTCCAAGGCCTCCTAATGCACCAAGGGTTATTGGCCAACTTTTCCACATAAAAGCAAGTGTGAGTGCACGCACGTGTGTGTACAGAGAGGATTAGAGCTGCTCGCACCAAAAAAAAAAAATCAACCCTGGCCACAGCTGCTTCATTTTCAAAAAGCTTTAAAAAATATTAGGAAAGAGTTGCTGTTACTTACCATCCTCATAAGCTGCCACTGCCAGCGAGCTGTTTATCCTCACAAAGGAGGCGTGTGGCCGAGGTCCAGGTTCAGCCAAATCATGCTCTGGTTCTAGGACTGGGGATGTGTAGTCCCAGGTGCGTGTGTCCCACAACTTCACATCCCCCGACGTGTACCTGGAAGAGAAAGCAGAAACTCTTTCCAAGAGCTGCAGGAGGGGGTTGGGTTGTTGTGGTTGCTGTTTGATGTCGGTAGGGAGACCAGAGAGAGATGGAATTATCTGGTCACAAAAAAAGACCAGTCATTTGGTTTTGATCCACTACCTCTCCAGTATATGAACCAGGCCTCTTTGCAAACAAAGTCAGATTCTCCCTTCATTTACTCATACCAGTTGGCTGTGCTCACATGCACCAAGGTGATACTATGTACATCTGTCAAGGAAAACAAGGAGGGCACACCTATACTGCTCACACAGTATTTATAGCCAGGAATATACTCTCTATCTCTGGGAGTCTCTCCACCCTAGGAATCATGTCTAATGTGAGACTACCCCATTCCATTTTGCCCTGCTTTCTAGAGAGCGGATATTTATTAACCGAAAATACATATAATATGTTGGTTTTGAACCCACCAAGTGGCTTTTACCTGAAGCTTAAAACCATAAAACCAGAATCTCACTAAAAGCTATTAAACAGACCAAAATAAAGAACCGACAGCATAAAGAGAGAAACCTCAGAGCCCACCAGACATCAAGGAACTGTAAAAGTTCTCTGAAATAAATCGTTTAACCCGTCGTATACAACGTACACAACCGAGGCAGCTTTCTGACAGAGGGAATTCCACAACCTTAGTGCTGCCCCTGAAAAGACCGTGTCCCCAGCACAGAAACCCACCATCTCCTTGATGGTGGAAAACATGAAGTAAGGCCTCTGTAGAAGATCAAGTGAATGAATTGGTTATTATGGCCACAGACCAGCACAGTAGAAGACCAAAGCATACAGCAACCCGAGAACGGGACTTTTTTTGGTTGTGGCACTAGAACTTTAGAACGTCCTCCCCCCAAGGAGATTTGTGTGCTTCCTTCTGTTGTTCTCTTCTGCCAGCAGGCAAAGTTTTTTTTGTTTTGTTTGGCATTCCCTCACTAACTCTTCTTAGCCCACCTTCCTGTTTGTGTGTCTATAATGTTTGCTTAATTCTCTGTGTGCGTGTGTGTGTGTTTTAAATGCTGCTTTTAAATGTCTGAATTGTTTTAATGTTTGCTGCCATGGGGACCCTAAACTGGTCAAAAGCATAGAAATATTTTAAATACATAAAGTGCAATAAATGGGTAGGTTTATATGAAAGAAGATAGTCCCTGACGTAGCATCTCTTTCTCCCTCTGTGATGGTCAGAGGGAAGAGTATGCCCTATTTTGGGAAAAGAAAGAGGATTCTGTAATCCTGCCCCTTTCCATTCATTCTTGGCAACGTGTAGCAATAAAGGGAAAACTCAGGTCACAGCTCTGCACCTGTGCATAAATCAGAGTACCAAAACAATACAATGAATGGCTGAAAGAAAAACTAGGCTCGTTCAGAAAAGACAAAAAACAGTAATGAGGAACCGGAGGAGGAAAAACAAGTAAACATCTCACCAACATGTAAAAGACTTGCAGTGGCTACCAAGAAAAGTACAGGGGGGAATATAGATCCTGGGTAGGAGAACGGTAGATTTTTGTACTCTGTGTGGATCAGTGGCTGATTTAAGGAGGACAGCCTTGCTGGTAACTGACATTCTTGCCACAAATGATTAACTAGGTGGACTATGCGGGTCTAGCGAGGCATTTCTTAAGCACAGGTGCATACTCAGGATCACTTAACACAGATTAATCATGCCCTAACCGTAAGGTGAATCTGAGTATACACTCTTGATGTAAACTGAACACACTGTTGATCTATCATGGGAATGCCAGCGAGAAAAGAGAGTAGCCCCCACACTACAGAAGTCAACAGATGGGGAGTGGCCTGCAGGATCGGGGCCCCCAAAGAAAGGTTCACCTCGCTGCAGGGTTTCTTGAAGGGCAAACACAGCAGGACAAGTAGGTATACACACACAAATTTCACCCGGCAAAACGGACAAACCAAAGTGTCTTCCTGAGGGGAAAGGCAAGTGTGGGGCTTCGTCATGTGCCCCGCCCCCCATACCTCACCCGGGGGAACTGCGATCCCCTGCGATCCCCCCCGAAATGACCTCTGCTCTTGATGTAATGCCAGCGAGAAAAGAAAGTAGCCCCCACACTACAGAAGTCAACAGATGGGGAGTGGCCTGCAGGATCAGGGGCCCCAAAGAAAGGTTCACCTTGCTGCAGGGTTTCTTGAAGGGCAAACACAGCAGGACAAGTAGGTATACATCTTCCTGAGGGGAAAGGCAAGTTCCGCAGTCAAGTAAATAGGCAATTGTTTGCAATCTGTCAAAGCAGCCAGGATGATCATAGGTAAAGTGGTTAAGTCTAGGGAGAAGAGGGAGGTTAAAGAAGGCCACAAAACAAGGCAAGATGGAGATGCTGGACTCTGGAAGCAACATTTGGGGAATGTTTCATTACATACAGGTGGTGGAAAAAAATATAAGCAATTCACTGAATAATTGTGTAAATGAATCTGCATTAATCTGGGTCTGACCACTAGCTCAGTATTAGCTACTCTGATGAGCACCAGCTCTTCTACGTCTCAGGCAGAGAAAGGGCTTTCCCAGCACCAGCTATCCAACATGCTTTACTTTGCAAATGCCAGCATTTGAACATGGGACCTTCTACATGCAAAGCTTGAATTCCACCAGTGAGTTGTGAGTCCTCCCGGAGTTACGAGTCGTACACTAAGTGATGCCCAGGAAAGACATGATTTGCAAAAGAGAAAGTATCAGAGACTGAAGTCAGAAACTGTCTGTTGCTGGAGGTCCTGACCCTGAGGTGGATTTTGGAACTCAGAATATCCCTTCTCTAAGAGACGCTTAAGGTATTAACCCCCCCCCCCAAGGGTGTGAGTCACTCATACATCCTCATTCCATGCTTTTGGGCAACATCCACACTTAGGCGTCTCTCTACAAGGCGAGATGCCAAAGTCACTGATTCCAGCCTAATTCTAGAGCATGAAAAGGAGCCAGGCCCCTCTCAAAGATGCTTTCAGGCAATGTCTGACGCTGCCCCTAAGACTGATTAGCATAGAAAAGGCAGCATTAAGAAAGGCTGCTCAAGGGGAGATTACAATGTTGCCATTTGATGAGGTCACAGCGGTTAATGAAGCCCTCCTTCAAGGAGGAAGGCACAAGTAGTTGCTTGGTAGTACGGTTCTTCCAACAAAGCCGTATGAATGTAACATAAAAATGAACACCCAAATCTCCATGTGGTCAACAAGAAGTTGCTCACCTTTCCTACTAATTTGTTTACTTATCTTATCGTTTAGACTTTTGGGCTGCCCCTTCCCTGCAAGCAGGGCTCAGAGCAGCTTACAACAGAATAAAAACGCAATCATCCAAGTTAAATTAAACCAGTGTTAAAACACAGTACAAGTCATAAGTAAAAAGCAACTCCAAGGTGGCAAATAATCTGAATAAAAAAACTGAACTACCCAAAGCCTCCAAGGAGGCAGGTAAGGGGGGGGGACCTAAGAGCACCAGACTACTTGCCGTCCTGTTGCTGTCCTTGCAAATGACTCAGTGTGTTCAATGCTAAATAGAGAAGAAGGTTAAATCTAACTTAGCTAATGAAGATCTTCTTTCTTGGGGTTTTAGTTAGATGTGGGTTTCTTTTCTTTATCCCGTATATGTAGTTCTCTCCCTCTTTTTCTGTATTAGTTTTTGTAGTTGATTAAAAAAAAATTAAAAATCTCCCCTTGGGGGGCTTCAAAAAATGAAAGAAAGAAATCAATCAAAAAGGGAGCACCGCGGAACAGCGTCTGCCACCCGGAACTAGAAGGAAGTGTAACAAGTCTTCAACATGGTTCTTACAATTTTGACTGCTGTTTGTACACTGTGAGCCTTCCTCCTTAAGGATGGGTCTTGGAGGAAACGGAGAAGAGCTAGAGCACAAGACTCAGCTGGGACTAGTGGCACCATCCTGCTCTCCCATCTCCGCTTGCTCCCTTCTCCCTCAGAAGCCTCAGAACAAGGAGAAGCCCTGGGCGCTCATCTTTCCCGGGATCCAACAAGATGCCTTGTTCAGCCTCCAGCTGAATGGCACAGCTGGGGAGAGGGATTCTGTTGCTAAGGGTCGGCCTTGGCCTCTTCTGCATCTCAAAGCGGGCTTCTGTAGGGAGATTTCACAGCTGACTTTTAAAAGGAAACAGTGATTAGCAGCAATCTCTCATGCTTCCAGTTTCAACGGAGCCAACTTCTCGGGACAGAGAAAGTGAGGGTGAACAGAAACAAAGGACCTGCTCCAGCCTGGCTGACTGTGGCAGGTGGAATGGGGCTTGGGCACTGTCCTGAGGAAGTAGTGCTGAAGAGGCTGGTGACTTCCTGGGGATATAAAACATTGGAAAGCTGAAAAAAAGAAAAAAGACAAAAAAAGAAAGACTGGCTAAGCCAAAATCAATCTGGGGAAATGGGAGGCTGATCTCTCTCCAGAGCCCCAGATGTCCTTATCATTGCCTAATGACAATTACACTCAGCCAATTAAGACTCAGCTATCACTGTTTCATTGTTAGTAAGCCTTTGGCCCCCAATGTTGATGGCTGTCTAATTAGCAGGCGTGCAAAGTACAACTGCAAGGAAGGCACGCAAGCTGACAAATGCACACAAAAATAAGCTATCAATACAGAGGATTCTCTCCTTTGGTCCACAGCAGCACCATGGGCACACAGTAATCTTCTGCAAACGTCTTACTGCTGGAAAGATAGTCAAGTTGCCTCATCCTTGGTTGATCGGGAAGATACAAGGATGTCGGACAACACTCGGATAGAAAATCCGGCATCGACGTTATTGTGCCACTCTATTCAAATAAACAAACTAGTGGGCATTTCCTTAAATGTTCATACTTGTGGACAATCTGCAAAAGATTCAGAAGGAGCTACAGAGATTCTAAAGGGTCTTTAGATACCCTACAAGGACAGAGAAGAGGAATCTGGTAGGTTTAACCAAGAAAAAAAAAATCATAGGAAGCTGGGGGTGGGGGGAGTGCAGGAGAAAGAAGAACCTCAGAAGACAAGTGAAACTAAGGAAGAGACCAGAAGCTATACTTTGAATCCTGTGGTTCTGTTCGCTTGACAGCCTTTAGTCAGTACAAGGAACCTGCAAACAGTGATACGGAGCATTCCATCTGCTGAAGGCTCCTTGTACTGACAAAAGACTCTGTCACTAGTGGAACAGAATAATAGGATACATTGCTATGATTTTACATCAGGGGAAGGCAACTTTAGTTTAGACAGAGGAAAACAAGCAGAAACTTGCAGGGAATCTCATTTTCCCCTTATTCCCCTTCCCTGCTGTTCCTCTTTCCTCTCCCTGGCAGCGCCCATAGCTTCTCCCTTTTTCCTGCTTCCTCTTCTCCATTCTACCCAACAGCCTTTATCTGTCCTTCCCCCGGCAAGCTCTCCCTGGGAAAAGTCTGGCTGCGTTGTGTAGTGGCTGCCAGCAGCAGGCATGGGCCTAGCTGTGCAGGTTGTGAGTTCTCCAGTCTTGTCCCCAGTGAGTCCTGTTCCATCAAGGGATGGGACCTTTTCCAGTACTGTTTTGGCTTCTAGGGGCTCCACCCACATCTTTGCAGAAAAAAAGGTTTAGAAGGCTTAGCAGCATTATTTTTGTTGCCTAGCAACCTCCAATATGCCCACTGACAGCTCAGAGGGCATTCTTTACTTAAAGCTACAGGTGTTGTTCCCATTATTGGGGAGGGTTTTTTTAATTCCCTGAGGTATGTTTGTTTAGATTTCAGATTCTTCTGCAAAGCTGGGACTTCTTTCAGATTTATTGAGAGATCCCCCCCCCAAAAAAAATCTGCCCTTAGCTCAGTTTTGCAGATCTATTGAGCACACTCTATGGTTCAGTTTAGAGTTAGAGATATGATATGCTAGCTGTAACAATCAGTAAAGTTCTTGAATGAAGTACTTTCCTTAGAGTTTTTCTAGCGCAGAGCAAACATACTTTTGGGAAACCAGGGTGTGCTTTGGCACCTTAGAGGGCAGAAAATGCCATCATGGCATGTACTCTTGTAGACTAGAGTCAGACTTAGGAAGTGCCCTAGAAAGGTGGTGGGTGCCTCTCTCTTATATGGGCTCAAGTGTGTGAAGACAAAAAGGTAAAGAATATGTTAGCAGTGTGCACAAAAGAATTATCTAAAATAAATGCAGAGGATACATGAATTCATAATCCAAAACTAGATATAAGTTATTCCAAGTGGACAGAATGGTCAGCTCATGTCTTCTTCTGTCACTACCTTGCATGGAGTCAGACTACTGAGCCCATCAAGACAAGCACAGTTCATGCTAGGTGCCCCCAACTTGGCACCTGCCAACACCTTTTTGCTGGCACCCACCAAGTGTTTTCAGAAAGTGGGAAGGACCAGGTGAGAATTTTGCTCAGAAGGGTTTTGGATTCAGAACTGGAGATCTGATTGACTATGCAGATTCAAAAACACATTGCTTTAGCAAAAGCTTCCCCAAGTTTTGTTCTATAGCAATCAGATTTTTGTGGGGAGGCAATGCTGGTTTTCAGGTTTAGAGGCTACCTTCAACATTTTGCAACATGATTGCACCAATGCAGATACTTCAGTTACCTGAACAAGGTAATGAGGCCTGCTTCAAGTAGGGCACACAGCTGCAACTTTCTGATCTCCAAGGACTAATAAAGAATTTTGGAAAACAATCTGCAGGCTTGTTTATTAAGGCTGTCACTCATTCACTGAAGGATGAGTTTAAGACAAGGAAGACCAACAAGGTAGAAGGGTTGAATATAAATCACTGAATCAAATTCAGGTTTTCCTTTGCAACATCAGTTTTTGAGTAAAGGGGGGGGGAGCCCTAATTTATTGTCAAGATACCTGCAGTGACTAATGCAAGAAACCAAGGCTCACCGCACCCAACTGAAACTGCAAAATACAACCACCAGGTACAATATGCACAGCCCACAGAAACCACGGTATGGCCGACTAGCTTTCGAAGGAGTTGGTATGGCAGCAGCAGGTTCCCAAAGAAATGTGCTATAAATACAGTAATAAGAAAAAGATCAATTGTTTTTCCTAGCATGCAGTTTAGGAATTAAGTAATGAAATGCTTCTCCCAAAGCACCCCTTCCTCTTTGAAGTTCTTTGTGTTTATTACATTATTTCTTTCTTTATTATTGGATGAACCAATGAACATACACTGTAATTGGGGAAAGAGGAGAAAGTGAAGAGGGAAAAAAAATCATGCATGCAGGAAATCAGAAGTATATTAGAGATCATTCAGGCCTTGGAAGCAGGCATGTACAGCCCATGCAAATTTATTTTAGTGTAAGCGCAGTCGTATATATAGGATTGCATAGCAAGGTTCTTTAAATAACCTTCTAAGTACATTGATGGTGACCACTCCCTAATAGCAATACTAATAATAACTATAAAAATAATTTTTAATTCTAGAACCATAATTAAAAAATAAAACTGATAGCAGGCTACAACTAATTATAATGCAGTTAATCATGTACCAGAAGTAGCTGTGCAAAGTCTTTCAGCATTCATAAATATCTTTCTTTATAGTCTATGAAAAATCAGATATGCAACTGTACTCAACGTTTTCAAAAGAAAGCCTGGCAGCAGACCCACTGACATTGTTAGAGATTTCTACCCGCTCCTTCAAGGGGAAATAGTGCCATTTGCTATCTCAAACTGAATAGGATGCTAATTTCATGCCAGCAATGAAATCTAGGCTCACAATATTAAGTGATTCACTGTAAATTTGGGGGCTTGGGGAGTGCCCTGGCTAACAGTGCGAGGGGTGAAAAGCCCTTGGTAAACTAATAGCTTAATAGGCAGGCCAAGAAGCAAGGGAGCCCGAACAAAAAGCCTGCTCTTGAGTTTCTCTCTGTGGTTTCACCTGAGAGGATCTTTTTCATGAGGTAGGGGAGGAGTGAATACACTTGTCACTTCAGGCAATTCAACCCCTCGCATACACTTTGTAACCTGACCTGTGTGAACTGGTGATGTCATCTGTTTTCTCCCCTGATAAAGGTGACCTATCAATGGAGGAAGGGGGAAAGAAGGGGGAAGATGAGGAGAAATTTAAGTCTGTGTAAAACTGTGGAGAACAGAGCAATTTCCAGCATGTGCCCATTTCTCACAAATAAAACCTATATTAATAGATTATAAAAAGCAAGCAATGAGATAAAAATCTTTGAAGTTTTGTTCAACAGAGAAGTGGGTTGATATATTCAGAATCCGAACAGTTCCCCAATTTCAGGGTTAAACCAGATGTGATAATGGGAGATCTGTGGGGATCTTCTGCAGTTTTTAAACTTGAACAGCAGCTACAAGTGGGGCACAGTGCAATTTGGATCAGAGCTGTGGAACCACACAGCCCAAATCCCACACTGATCTCTACTGGTCTCCAATGGCCAACCTTGGAGCCCAGTCCGCAGAGAATGATATAAACCAACTCAAAGCACATCTCCTTATACCCCCTTCTATAAAACAGCATGGTCAACTGTGTCAAAGGCAACAACGAGCCATTATCTACATTCAGATGGAGATCAGCAACTAAAGCCACCAGTGCTTGTCTCTGTCCCCTAGGCCTGGTCATAAACCAGACTAAAAAAGGTCTAGAGCACATGAGCTACTCAAGAAGGTCTCGAGATGGTTTGCCACCACCCCCTCAGTGACCATTCCCAGAAAGGGCAAATCAGAGACAGGGCAACAACTGACATCACCACTTTTCTGTAGGGGTGACTTTTTTAAAGCAAGGGCCAGATCACTGCCTCTCTGAGTGGCCTAGGGAAGGTACCCTGTATCAGTGATTGATTTATGATAGACATACGGTCCTGTCTCCTTAAATGACTTCAGCAACTAGGAAGGGCAAGGCTTCAGAACACAAGTAGTAGCTTTCACAGATCCAGACCCTGTCAACATCCATCACAGTAACTAGGTCAAAACAATCCATAAACAGATCAGGCAATATATTCAATATTTCTTCTGACTGATCCATGTCACAACTGACATCCAAGTCACAGTATATTCGAGAGGATTTTGCCAGCCAAAAAAAGTGCAAACTAATTTCCTGTTCCTGAGACAATAAAGGCTCTGATTTAAAAGTCAGTAGATAGAGCGATATCTTAAATAAAAGGGACGGCTGTGAGCTGGCAGATACAATGATGGCAGAAAAGTAACACTTCTCTGCTGTTGTCACTGCTGCTTCATAGGTCTTCCAGTAAGCTCTGCTTAGGGATATGCGGGGGGGGGGGGATCAGCTTTTTCAGATTCGGGTCCATTGGACATCTCCTGGTCCTCTTTAGGTCACCCGGATCTACAGTAAAACACAGGGCCAAGGACAGGAGAGGTCAATGAGTGGCAACCTTGTGAATAGCTTCGAGGAGCTTCACCTGCCAAGCTCCCACTGCAGCCTCAACAGAGAATATGTTTGGAGCCCTAAAATCCCCCCAGAGCATTCTGGATTCCAGTAGGATCTATGAGTCTTCCTGGACGGACCATTTTACCTGGGCTCCCTCTCCTACAGGGTGTTGGAGCCACATTCAAACATGCTTTGAATAAACAATGGTCAGACCATGATTCAGGCTGAAACTTCAACCCTGGAATTAGACTGTGGCAGTTGGGGGGATGGGGGGGACTCTGAGGCAACTATCTTCTGAACTGAAGAGTGTCTAGTCCCCCCCCCCCTTGGCCTCTCCCACAAGCAAATAAAAAGGGCACACAATCTTGAATACAGGACTGATAGCGTGTAAGCTGTGTGCTCTCTGAAGGTCTCTTATTTGGAATCCTGCTAGACCACGGCTGCAAATATCTGTGAGGTAAATAGAAATCTTTTTCCCGCCCTATTTGACTAGGCAGACAAGACACAGATGGAGACAAACAACCAAGGTTTATTTAACAGAAGATAAACTATTTAATAGTGTAACTCGGGGATGTCAAACATAAGGCCCAGGGGATGGAACTGGCCCGTCCAGTGCTCTTATGCGGCCCACAAGCATATAGTACAAGGGAGGGAACAGGAGACTGTTCAGGGGGGGGGGGAGTGGGCTGAGCCACATGGCAAAATAATCTCGTTTGTAGAGGTCAAGCAGCGTAGGAGCATCTGCCCAGTGCTGTACTGCTGGCTCTCCAGTCTGAGAGCCAGTTTGGTATAGTGGTTAAGTGCACAGACTCTAATCTGGGAGAACCGAGTTTTATTCCCCACTCCTCCACTTGCACCTGCTGGATGACCTTGAGCAAGCCACAGTTCTGACAAGAGCTGTCCTTGAAAAAGAGCAGTTTCTGTCAAGAGCTCTCTCAGCCCCACCTACCTCACAGGGTGTCTGTTGTGGGGAGGGGAAGGGAAAGTAGTTTCTAAGCCACTCTGAGACTCCTTTGGATAGTGAAGGGCGGGGTATAAATCCAATCTCTTCTTCTTCCATATGGGCTTTCCTTTGCACCCCCCTCCCAGCCCATGGGGCCTTGCAGTGAGCATACACCAACTTGGAGCTTACCAGCGGTTGTCCTTTATATAGTTTATATCTCCAGTTCCTAGCATTATGTTTTAAGGCACACATGCCCCGGCTGGACAAAGTGACATTTATGTCAGATCTGGCCCTCGTAACAAATGAGTTTGACACCCCTGGTGTAACTGTTGTGTGTGGGTGACTATAATATATGAAGTAACACTGGCCGTCAAGTCAATAAACCCTGAAGGGAGGTTTGATTCCCCTTTCTCCAGTCAGGTCGCCTCACCTCACAGGTTCAAGGCTACTCTCTGCCCACACAGAGGACCTCTCCACAGAACCTATACACAGAAGTTAGTAATGACAGGCCCTTAACAGGATACTTATTTGTCACACAAAAAATAAACTCCCTTCCCTAAGCCAATCCCCAAACCCTAACTAAAAGCCAAGTAAAAACCCAGCTAAGCTGACGCTCCTTTCCAGAGCCACATAAGCCCTGTCCAAAGAAAAAGTTTTCTTCACCCTTCTTAAACTGAGGCTGGCCCACCCCCTCACACCCACTGGAGTTTGATGGGTTCTGGACTGGCTGACCATCACTTCGATTTACATGAAGCCTAAATCAAAAGAATGGGGTCAGAGCCCCGGAGGAGAGGTGGGATTTTTAAGAATGATTGCCATGGAGGTCTTCCCTCAAAGGCTCGGTGCAAAAGATTAAATCCAAGATGTGACCTCTGATGAGAGCGCCTACGTAGGGCAGTCAAAGAAACTATAAAGTCCTGGGCCAGCCCCGGAGAGGTAACCTCGGGCACAAATGTCAGACTAGGTGTCTCCAGCAACACATCACAGAACACCACCACCAAAACAGACAAGGCGGGGCACTAAGGAACTAGAAAGGCTGGGAAACAAGCAGTACCCCTAACCTTCTCCTTAGACCTCCCCAAAGTAATGAACAAATCATCAGTGCCAGTGATATTTTTGCCAGGAATCTACCAAAAGAGAAAGACTGATGGAGAATGATAAGCACGCCCTCCATTGTGCTCTTCCATGTGGGGCTCATGAAGGACTACCTAATCAGGTGGAGTTAATTGGGACAGGCATACCCCACCATTTTCTTTCAGCTAGGTTTCAATTACACAAGCCAGGTCAATTTTCTCTTCCTCCACAGTCTAGATTCCCTCAGTTTTGCCCCTCACCAATCTGGTATTGCATAACATTAAAGAGGTGGTGGAAAGAATAGGAGGCCTTACGTCAGCATCTCTTGGGAGGCTATGGAGATTAGATAACCAGCAAGCAGTCATGCCTAGGGGTGGCCATATTTGTAAATCCCCACTCCCGTATCTATCAGCTCCTACCTACGCTGAGATAGCATATTTACAAAACAGCCTGTCCCAGGTAATTATATACCTGCAATAAAGCTTGATTCCCTGAGTTTGTGTGTACTGTCCATGGCAGGCCTTCTGAAGAGAAGCGAGCTCAGAATAGTGACTTGTGCAGCGACACAACAGGCAGTATCCTCAGAGGGAAGATCTTTCTGCTGTGTTATCAGCGACAGCATTCCATGCCGGCAACGGAAGTTGACTGAAAGGTGATAATGATAATCATGTAGAGATGCAGCGGGCAGCCTCCTCTCTGGGTAGGCACTCAGATCTTTGAATTTTTTTTCTCTCCCCCTCACACAGTAGAAATTATCTCTCGACACATCGGTGGGACCCCTGTGCTTCCGTTTCAATGCTAGCATGGCTCTGTGGCTGTAGCGTTGCACTTTGATGTGAGAAAGCCAAATTCAAATCCATTGGGTAGGCTTAGGCAAGATGCCATGTCTCAGCATAACCTAAGGGCCAAACCAAACCTCTATAGTTGGAATATCCTGCAGCTTTTTAAAGGTCTAGAAGCAGCCACAGGGCTCTCTTCCCTGACTCTGCTCTTCCCTGAGGAGAGAAAATACCCACACAACACATATATTATCCCCACTTCTGTGGGGTGAAGTACCTCCAAGGGGCAACCATGATTCACCTCATAGAGATCTTGCAATGATTACTAATGCATGAAAAATGCTACGAATACTCGCAATGTGCTAAATAACCATTATCCTTACACACACACACACACCACTCTTGTTCAGTACCAATTAACAGACAATTTTGGATTTGCAGACAGTGTTTAAATTAACATCTTAAGAGATGGTGAGGATACTCGAGCCCACTGTTCAGAAAAATCTGTCTGGGCTACAAAAACAAAACAAAAAGGCTCTGATCGGCACCTCTTCCCTGCCACCCAAACTGGGAGATTGATTGATGGCAACTCGAGCCGCTGGTCGCAAGCGGAGGCTATCATCTCTCCTGTCTAAAGAGCCTTGCGCTGATGGCCTGACATCAGAGAATTCACTCTGGCAGGCGTGTGTTTATCAATAACACTTCACGCGGCGGTTACGATGCTTGTTTTCTGGGTCAGGCCTCGGATTCCTTTTCATTTGAGACGCCAGTGTTTGCGGTTACCTCACTCCCAATCAATGTTATACACAACCATCCCCCTTTTTTTACAATTACATGTCTTGGGCGAGCTGCTTAAAGCGACAGCCGCCTCTGCCACGTGCGCCTCTGTTTCAAAACAATACAAAGCCAGCTCTGGCTCGGGGAGAAGACACTTCAAAACGGGAGCTTTTTTCCCCCCAAGGACACCAAGCATTGTAGAATGTGCAGGCAGCTTCCAAACAACTGGCAGAAGACAGGGAGGGGGGGAAGCGACGTTGGTCCCTTCTTCAGCTGCCGTCTTGGGGGTTGAAACTCTTGTCTGCCTTAAGCTGCCCAGGTTTGAGAAATAATACGGGCGCCTTCTACTGAGTTGGACTATTGGCCTCTCAAGGGCAGAACTGTCTACCCTGCCCTGACCCCCCCCCCAAATCTCTACCCACTTGACACTCTCCAGCTGACTCTCATCTTAACAGAGACATGGCTCTTTTAGCACCTGGAAAGGAGCGGGGGGGGGGGACAAGATTGCCTGGTCCTGCCACACTGTGGCCCCTGTGAAGATCAGGCCCTTGCAGACTCTTTAAATGGACAGAGTTCAGCTCTAAAATGGCATGGATCTGAGAACGCCACAATGTCTGGTTTCGCCCTTGGTCTAACTTACTGCATGGTGCTGCTGTGTAAACAAAACGGAGGAAGGGGCAAATCATGCATGCCACCGCAAGATCCTTGGAGAAGGGGCAGGACCAAAATGCAAGAGATACATATTAAACCAAGATAGATTCACATGGGTAGTTGTGTCAGGCTGAAGCAACAGAACAAAGTCTGAGTCCAGCGGCACCTTTAAGACCAACGAAGTTTAATTCTGGGTATCAGCTTTCAAGTGAGCATGGCTTACATCCAGAATTAAACTGTGTTTGTCTTAAACGTGCCATTGGACCCAAACTTTGTTCGATTACACCAAGGTAAAACAAAACAAGCAAAACAAAAACCAAGCAGTTACTAGATCACACTGCCGACACCGCGGCCCAATTAGCCTTTGTCACCAACGCAACTTTTGAGAGGTTGATATAAGGTCTTGCTTGACATTAAAAGAGTCATGAGGTACAGACTGGCTCAATGGCACAACATCTGCCTCTGAATGCATGAAATCCCAGGTTCAATCCCTTGTATCTCCACTTAAGAGACAAATACCTTGAACTGACACCCTGGAGATCCGCTGCCTGTCAGGGTAGACGATTCTGACCTTGGAAGACCAATAGTCTGACACGGCAGAAGACACCTTCATGGGGTCATAACAATACAATTATGTTGGTGCTTAATTTTACTTTCAATGTGGAGTGAGTGCTATTGTCCAGTATGAAAAACAGAGCAAAATCCCATTTAGAAAAACAAACTGGGGGGCGGGGGGGAGGCCAGTACTGAACACAGTCTTTTTTAGTTCCCCACTTACACAAAATTTTATCAGGTAAATAATTGTTTGGGCTCATTATTATAGTAGGTTTTAGTGTTTGTTAAGACAACAAGGCAGCTAACATTTGTAATATGCCCAGGGGCCTATTGAGTCATCGGGAAGTTCTAAAATTAGCACAGAATCCTCTTAGCTGTTGCATACCTGCGCACGCGCTCTTCCTGCTTCTGTGTAAAAAACTATGTTTCTAAAAACAATAATCTGTTACTGGCTTGTTTTTATCTATGCCAAGTCTCTTAGTTGTGAAGCTGATAGAGCTTCAATGCTAGCAACAACGCTTGATGAACTAGTTTCCCAGGGAAGATTGGGGGGGGGGGTTTGCTATGAAATCACAGGTGACTTACAGCAACCCATGGGGTTTTCAAGGCAAGAGATGTTCAGAGGTGGTTTGCCATTGCCTGCGTCTCCTTCCCGACCCTAGCATTCCTTGGTGGCTTTCAATCCAAATACTAACCAGGGATGACCCTGCTTAGCTCCTGAGCAGTGTTCCCTCTAAGCTGAGTGTGAGCCAGCTCACAGTATTTTAGCCTTCAGCTCACATATTTTTGTCTTCACTCAGGAAGGAGGGCCCCAGAGCAAACCAATTTATGCAGCAGCCAAATCGCTCACTCACAACTTTAATGCCAGTAGCTCACAAAGTAGAATTTTTGCTCACAAGACTCCACAGCTTAGAGGGAACATTGCTCCTGAGACATAATTAGTTCAGCCTAGCATGGGCTATCCAGGTCAGGGCCCAGGGACGATAAAGGTAGACAAATAAAAGCCTTAAAGGATATTAATCAACTCTACAGAGCTATCAATGGCTAGAAACCAAGACAACAGAACCTTCTTCTTCCACCCACCGGGTGGATATGAAGCCTTCCCACTTCATTTGAGATAGCCAAAACCCAGCCACCAAAGCTAACAATAGCAATTAGTGTGGCCAAGTGCCAAGAAGGCTGGGATACTGTATTATTTTCTCTCTTAGGACATTTTTATCTGACCCTTCCCCAAGGAGCTCAGGGTTCCTCTCCTCTGGCATGCAGAAAGTCTGGAGTTCAATTCCGGGCATCTCCCGTCAAAAAGAACCAGGCAGTTGCACGTAACAACTCTTAATATTTCACAAACCTGATGAATCTATATTCCCCCCCCCATCCCTGCTTCCCTTCTGTATCCCACCTTTTTTTTTTTTAAGAGAAAATAATAAAAAATTCAAATCGGGGGGAAAAAAGAACCAGGTGAAGGGTGATGTGACAGACCTCTGCCTGAGACCTTGGTGAGCTGCTGCCAGTCTGAGTACACAGTACTGGCCTTGATGGGCCAACAGTTTATTCAGCATATGGCAGCTTCACATGTGTTCATATGGTAGACTGAAACTATGGGTTCAGCCCAGGATCACCCAATAAACTTCATGACAACCTGGGGATTTTAACCTCGATCTGCCTGTGGTTACTCTGACATTCTAACCACTACACTTACAGGAGGTATATGAAGTTGCAGGTGGAGATATTCTCTCTCCTGCACAGCTGTTGAGGTCAAGGGCTTTGTCCTCGCCTGCTACAGGTTCTCCCTCACCACTCAAGGTCTCACCAACTGCCACATTCGGGGCAGAGCTGATTTCCCAAGTAATTATTAGGGTGAACAAGTAGCTAAAGGCATTCTTCCTTGGAGGCTTCCAGAACTTAAGTGCAGACTATGACAATGACTGGCAGTAGGCTCCAGAAAGACAAAACAGTTATTCACGAAGTACAATTGACCTTTGGAATTTACTGCTATGCAATGTATCCAAGGCCACTAATTTAGATGGCTTTTAAACGGCAACTAGAGAAATTCATGGAGGCTAGGTCCACCAATGGGTACTAGCCATGATGGATAAATGGAACCCCCCATGGTAAGAGGCAGTATACCTTTGACTGCCAGATGCTGGGAAGGCAGCAGCTAAGGGAATCTTTCGCCTCAGCACCTTGCTTGTGAGCCTTCTGGGCCATTTGGTACCCCACTGTGGCAAGCGGAATGTTGGACTAGATGGATCTGTGGTCTGATCTAGCAGTGCTCTTCTAGCGCAGCTGAGTTGGAATCAGTCATATGGAACTTCCCCCCTCTGTAAAATCACCTTATTGCAACGCACCTGCTCTCTCTTTATAGGTCACTGGCTTTGGCACTGAAGCAGAGGACTGGGTTTGTCACCATGTCTGATTTTATGCATCCCACCAAATGCTGCAACAATCCAATAAGGATGTAAAGGTAAAGCATGCTGTGTCAAGTTGCAACTGGCTCATGGGGTTTTCAAGGCAAGAGATGATTAGCAGCGCTTTGCCATTGCCTTCCTCTGCACAGCAGCTCCTGTCTTCCTTGTTGGTCTCCCATCCAAGGGCCGAGGTTGCTTAGCTTCTGAGATCTGATGAGCACGGGCTAGTCATATGGAGCAGAGGTCCATCAGTGGCTATTTAGCCACAAGGTATAGATAGGAGCTGTGGTGGCTCAAGTGGTTAAGATGCGGAACTGCAGGCTGTGGAAGGTCAGTAGTTCAGCAGTTCGAGAACCAAGTGTGCCGCATGACAGAGTGAGCTCCCGTCTCTAGTTCCAGCTCCTGCCAACCTAGCAGTTCGAAAGCAAGACATTGCAAGTAGATAAATAGGTACCACTTCGGTAGGAAGGTAACAGCGTTCCATGAGCTTTGGCATTTAGTCA
This sequence comes from Gekko japonicus, assembly GCF_001447785.1. NCBI lineage: Eukaryota > Metazoa > Chordata > Lepidosauria > Squamata > Gekkonidae > Gekko > Gekko japonicus. The sequence goes on along the minus strand of NW_015167531.1, from coordinate 1,051,860 downwards.
TGCCGGCCACATGACCACGGAAACGTCTTCGGACAGCGCTGGCTCTTCGGCTTTGAAACGGAGATGAGCACCGCAACCCTAGAGTCGGATTCGACTGGCTTTCGAGCAAGGGAACCTTTACTTATAGGAACTCTGGGGCAAGTGATGCTCTGTATTCTTGGTGCTTGGGGTGTGTGGCAACAGTGGGAGGGCTTCTAGTGTCCGGACCCCACTGCTGGACCTTCTGATGGCACCTGGTATTTTTGGCCACTGTGTGACAGAGTGTTGGACTGGATAGGCCATTGGCCTGATCCAACCTTGGCTTCTCTTATGTTCTAGTCTGGGCTACAAGGACTGCTACTCTTATGGATGAGGACTGGCTAATATCAGGTTGAACCTTCCAAGGCTACAGTAAAGCACTTGGAACCCCACAAGGGCTGAGCAATGGCTGAACAGCCTGCAGCTCCCCACCAAGAGTAGATTTTCTCCAGAAATTAATACTTCACCAAGACTGGAGCAGCACTGACATTTTTTGCTGCTTTGGAGTGTCGAAAAATGCCACAAGCCTCTGCTGGCAACACCTGAGCAAGGCGAACAAACGGCCCGAACAGCATGTTGGGCTTGAAAACAAAGACCAAATTAAGGCCCTCGAAGAAGTACAGTCAATACCAACTGAGCTTTTAGTAGGGAGACAATCAATTCTTGACATTTTATCTAGCAAAAAGAGAGGTGGGGGGGGGGGAGAGAACAAACTACTCTCCGAATTTACTTCGAGCAGCCTTCACCCTCCGCCACTCAAAGAATCTGGCATTAATGGGGAAGGGGATATATCTTTTACAGACAATTGACTCTAATCCTACTCTACAAAAACGTATCATTAAAATGAAGTGTTGCCGTAAAATGCCATACATTGATTTATCACAGGACTGAGCCAATTTCACAGTCCCAATGACATCACCACTTACTTCTGTTCCATGCTGTGGCTTCTGAAGAGCCAAGGGGATGAAAAAACCAGGGGGGGGGGGGAGAAAATCCTCTCTCTCTCCCTCCCGCAACCGTGTTTCAACACACTATATATGCCAGCCCAGGCCAAGAAGATTAGTGATTATCGTGGGACATTCATTCTCGAAAAAACTCCACATGTTTTAGTGTAGAAACAAGGTTAATAAGGTTCATGGCACCAGAAAGGCTGCTGGAATAAACCTTTTCAACTCTGCATTGCAAATAACAGAGCCATTGCAATGATAAATAGAAAGCGACCGAGTCTCCATGGGAGCACAGAAATATCTGCCGTTTATTCAGAAACAGCAGCACAGGGGCTACAGTGTAAACCCTATGAGAAGCCTCAAAAGACACCCAGTACAGCTTTATCTGCCACCAAGGCCACAAGAGCTTCTCTAGTTAGTCACAATAACAATGATTAATAACAATAACCTTTCTAGTAAAACACAAATTATGTTATGGCCGGGGGGGGGGGATGCATAATTAGAACCTTATTACTCAGATCCAAAGATGCACCATAGACCTCTGGCAGGAAAGGCATTTCTAATTCCATGAAGCCAGGATCACTTTTTTCAGAGGCCAACCTTGCAAGAAATGTTAAAAATCCCAGGGACCAGCCATGCATTTTCAGAGCGACTGGTGCTCCCCAACCTCAACACAGACCTTTAACACAACATCAACGGCAATGAATACTATTTTACAGACAGTCATCTATAACAAAAATACCTATTTGAAGCTCCCCCAGTCAATAGAGCCACCTGTTATTTCGGTGGCAACACATTTAGATAGCTGAGACTACCCTTCAGAGAGCCAGTTTGGTGTAGTGGTTAAGTGCGCGGACTCTAACCTGGGAGAACCGGGTTTGATTCCCCACTCCTCCACTTGCACCTGCTGGATGACCTTGGGCAAGCCGTAGTTCTAATAAGGGCTGTTCTTGAAAAAAGAGCAGTTTCTGTCAAGAGTTCTCCCAGCCCCACCTACCTCACAGGGTGTCTGTTGTGGGGAGGGGGAGGGAAAGGAGTTTGTATGCCGCTCTGAGACACCTTTGGGTAGTGAAGGGCGGGGTATAAATCCAATCTCTTCTTCTTGTTCTTAGTGCAAACAAAGAGATCTGGGCTTCTACTGCTCTTATATGGTGCAATCCTAAGAGCGTTTTTCCTGGGAGCAAGCCTCTGTCAGTAAAATGGGTCTTACTTCTAAGTAGAGCAAATCAGGAGTGCGCCACTTGCTGTCACTCATGTTCTCACCTTCTGCCTTGAAGGGCATCTCAGCCTCCCGAACAGTTCAAACCACAACCAGGAACAAGTAACTAGATGCAAACCACTTTCGTGTCTACACATAAGGGTCAGAGCTGTCTTACTCTTTCCTCGGCTCATCAATCAGGTTGCCTGTGCTTAAAATAGCACTCATTGTGTGTGTCCCACTTTTCATCTCCTACAACACCCTTACGAAGGCCTCGCACCTTCCCCACCAAATGCATTCTTTTATTGGTATCCTGCCCGTTCTCGAATGAGCTCAGAGCAAGCTTATGTGCAGCTTCCAATTACCACCCTCATACTAACCAGGCCCAAACCTGCTGGGCTTCAGAGATCCCACTACAAGCCAGTTCTTCCAGGATACATGTGTACATCAAGACACATTCATGCAATGCAAGCATTCCACCCGCAAGAAGCTCAGAGCAAAGACTTCAGACCTCGAGAGCCTTCCCTTAGCGTGTGTGCAATTAAAAAAAAAAGAAAGTTGGCCCCCCGAAGGGGATTTTTTAATTGCATTTTATATATAACTACAAACTACAAAGAAATTTAGGGAGGGTACTACATTTAGGGAGAAAGTAAAGATAACCACTACTGACTAAAAACCCAAGAGAGAGGAGATCTTCAAAACAGCTTATATAGTATGCCATCTCTCATAACGCTACATTTTATGAACTTAGTCAGTTATGCTTTTATCCCTTTAAGTCTTAAATTTAAGTGTTAAGAAAACTTCCCTCAGCATCCCCATGTTACAAAACCATATTTATCAAGTGCCCTTTCAGAGTCCTTCAATCTTAATTTCTTCTTATCTTGTCTCTTCCGCAGTTTATAAGGACTTTTAGGAGCCGCTTCTCCCTTCTCAGACAGAGTCCTCTCCAGAAGACCCCGAGTCTAGCTCTCCACTGGACTTACTGTCCTTTTCCTCGTCATCCGCCTCCTCTGGCTCACCCCACTGGATTCCTGGAAAGTCCCGTGCTTTAGAAACAGAGTCAATTTTTTCGTTCTTTTCCTGATGCTTAAATGTTACACCCTCTGGATACAACCACCTGTAGCTGATTGCATTTGTTTGAAGATAAAGAATTAAATCTTTGTATTTCTTTCTCCGTTGTCTTATTTCAAATGGAATATCTTTCAAAATCCGAATGGTGCTGTCCCCAATTTTAGAGGTGTCTCCGCCGTCGCTCTTAGGATACAATCCCTCACATGTCTCTTTGAGAATCTCATTACAATTTCCCCAGGCAGGTTATTCTTTTTTATATATATGGAGTAGGCCCTGTAAACCCCATCCATTTCGCTCAAATCTGCCACTGGGGCCAATGCTTCGCTCATCATACGCTTCAGATTCTCTCCTTTGCTCGCGCTTCAGATTCTCTCCTTTGCTCTCTGAGACACCCTGGAAGCGAAGAACCAGGTTTGCTTTTTCCATTTGTAATTGTAAAAGCTGCTCTTCTGTTGAATTTTGCTTTTTCTCCAATTTATACACCTTTTTCTTCACTTTTTGAGTAGTGGCATCAACCTCCTTCACTTTCTCTGCTGTTTGGTCCAAAATTTTAAGAGTCTCATTGAGTTGAATCTGCTGGGTGGAAATACACTGATTCATTTTTGACAGCTGCTCCTGAAGGTTAGTCATCTGCTCCAGCAGGGGGCGCAGGGACTCAGCCATAGTTTTTGCCAACTTGGTGGTTCCTTCCAGTCGTGGACTCTCGTCTGGTTTCACTTTCGCAAGTTTCTCCTTCTCTGTCCTCTTCTCCGCCATTTTAGCAATTGTTTATCTTCGCCAAACTTTTAAAAGTCTCTGAAGTTGCACTCTGACGCTCATAAACTCCTTGGTAAGTTTTCCCAACAATTTTGCCGCTTTTTCTTCCGCTCCCCCCCCCGATCTCGCTTAAACGTTTCTGCGCCAGGGGGGGCCCCTCCCCCACTTGCTTCAGTCTCTAGCCCTGGGGGGTTGGGGGAGCTTCCTTTTTAACTTAGCAAACCGCTCCGAACTGATTCACGTTCATTTTCGGCCATCCGACCTCGTTTTACTTTCTTTTCCGATCGCTCGATCTCCTGCGCTTGTCCCGGCCAGCGTCACTAGCTCCGTTCGAACACTTAGCAGAGGGACCATAAGGATGGAGAGGCGCCTCAATTCTCCAGCATCACGCTGGCGAAGAGGCGACCTCTCGAAAGTCCCTTGGCCAGGGGTCTTTCACCAGACTCCTGGGGGGAGTGCGATGTCTCGCCCCCCCCCTTCTGCCTGTGCACAGCCTCACCCCCGGGAGGTCCGGGAGGTGCGACTGCTCAGTGTGCCGCCATCCGCCGGAAGTCAGTGTGTGTGCAATTTTCATGGCCTGCCTTGGATGGTACATCTGCTGTCGGGGTGTTGCCAGTATAGGGAGAACAGCTGATCCATTCGCTTTCAAGGTGTTTTGCTTACAAGTTGCTCAGCTGTTCTCCCTATACTGGCAACACCCCGACAGCAGATGTACCATCCAAGGCAGGCCAGGATAGCCTGCAATGAATGACACCCAAAACCACAAAAATGTGCACCTGCCAGAGGGCTTCTCCTAGAACTACAATAAACTGGTATAAACCCAAACACATGTAATTTATTTCAGAAGCTACTGTATTTAGTCACTGGAATGCTATTAGACATCGGCATGGGGTGGTGATCAATGTTCCCTCTAAGCTGAGTTAGTGTGAGCTAGCTCACACTAACTCAGCTTAGAGGGAACACTGGTGGTGATAGACAAGCAGAGACATAAATGGGTTTAGTGTAATTCCACTTCTGCAAGACCTTGTGCAGTAACTAGCACTTTCCTCCCTACATAGGACAATGTCCTCAAACTGGTTGTACAAAATCTTACACAAGCAGAAATGCAAGGAGGGACACAATACTTGACTTAGCACAAGTGGCTACTAGAGTCTTTTCCTTGAGTTTCTGTTTGTGCAAGAGCTCTAATGTGGAAATTTTGTGCCGGATCCAACCCATTCGGTCGCGAAAACCTACTGATTTCTCTCCGTCCAGAGCCTGCAAGCTGCTCAGAGGCTCTGGTAAAAGCTAGTGTAGTGTAGTGTTTAGAATGTCAGAGGAGGATCTGGGAGACCCAGGTTCAGACCTCACTGGATGACTCTGGATGACTCTGGGCTAGTCACACTCTCAGCCTATCTCAGCCTATCCCACCTTGCAAGGTCGTTGTTGAAAGGGTAAAATGGAGGAGGAGAGAACTTTGTTGTAAGCTACTTTGGGTCACCACTGGGGAGAAAAGCGGGGCATAAATATCTAAATAAGTAAATAAAGACTGAAACTCATATTCCAAAGCCCAAACTTCAGCAATTGCAAAAGGCCCTGAGAAATCTTGTTTAGGCTGGCTTTCGATGGGCAAGGTTCAGTCCAGAAAGATCTAATTTAACCTCAATTTTGCTATTTTCAGTTATTTCCAAGAACACTTATACTAGAAGGGACCCTCAAAACGAGTAAGAACTCCTACCAGTAATTTCTAAGAAAAACCCCATCCACTGTATAAACTAGCAATGGACAGCAGCAGCAGTAAAATAATTAAAATAATTAAAAAGAAAAATAATCACATCATCAAAAGCTGAAGCATACCAAATCCATGTGAATCTGAGAGCTAAAAGATAACAGAATGTACTGAATGAACATTTTGGGGGAAAGCATTCCACAACCAAGGCGCCATCACACAAAAGGCCTTGCCCCTAGTCATCATGTGCCTGACCTTCAACAGTAACAGTGTGAATGATCTTAAAACATGTGGGAGAAGCTTGTCCTTCAGATATCTTAGTCCCCAGACCATTTGGTCCTTTCTAGGTCAAAACCAGCACTTCTCAACAGCACCCAAAAATGGAGGGCAGCACGCTATGAGACTTCGGAGATTTCGGAAGCAAGCTTGACATCTAAATATATTCTACTTAAATCTGAGAATCTGGCCTGGGATTCCTTTGCAGACACAAAGTCCGGTCCTCTCCCCAACCTGCCATGGAACTTTGGTTGAAAGTTCTCTTCTCCACACAGCCTCAATTAGGCTGTCAGTTCACTTCAGTTTACTGTCTCGCCCACAAGCCATCACAGTATCCAATTAGGCTGTCAGTGGGAGACAGGAAAAGATGCTCTCAACAGATAAGTACCATATGCTTACCCAGCAATAGCCACTCCGTCGCAAGAATGTACATCACATAAAACTTTCCCAAGTTCGTACTGCAGCTGGCTCACAGCGCCAATGCGGTTCTGCAGAGAAAGCCAGAGTAGCGGGGTTAGTTCAGTCTATTCATCGTTTTTTACTCATTCATTCCAAATATTTCTAACACCACCCTTCCACCAAGATGACGTACTGTAGTTTAATTTACTACATAGATGCAGAAGTAAATCTATGCAAGGATGAAATGTAAACACGGCAGATTAAAATGAACAGCAGAACGAGAAACAACAAACAGAGTAGTGACTGTATCCCAGCAAAAAACTTGGTTCACCTAGTTGCTGAAACGGGTGCCAAGAAAATACAGGGAAGGTGTTCCTTGATCCAGGCATCATAGAATCACAGAGTTGGAAGGGTCCATACAGGCCATCTAGTCCAACCCCCTGCTCAACGCAGGATCAGCCTAGAGCATCCCTGAGAACCAGTTTGGTGTAGTGGTTAAGTGCGCGGACTCTAATCTGGGAGAACCGGGTTTGATTCCCCACTCCTCCACTTGCACCTGCTGGATGACCTTGGGCAAGCCATAGTTCTGGCACAGCTGTTCTTTAAAAAGAGCAGTTTCTGTCAGAGCTCTCTCAGCCCCACCTACCGCATAGGGTGTCTGCTGTGGGGAGGGGAAGGGAAAGGAGTTTGCAAACCACTCTGAAACTCCTTTGGGTAGTGAAGGGCGGGGTATAAATCCAATCTCCTCCTCCTCTCCACAAGTTTTTGTCCAGCCGCTGCTTAAAGACTGCCAGTGAGGGGGAGCTCACCACCTCCCTAGGCAGCTGATTCCACTGTTGTACAACTCTTACTGTAAAAAGGTTTTTCCTAATATCCAGCCAGTACCTTCCCACTCTTAATTTAACACTATTGTGAGTCCTATCCTCTGCTACCTACAAGAACAGCTCCCTGCCCTCCTCTGACAGCCCTTCAAATACTTGAAGAGAACAATCATGTCCCCCCCCCACCTCCTCTTCTCCAGACTGAACATTCCCAAGTCCCTCAGCCTATCCTCAAAGGGCTTGGTCTCCAGGCCCGATTATCCCTAATAGTCACCCAATCAGTCTCCAAAAGTACAGGGGTACCAGAAACAGGAAGTCTGCTGATGATCTCAGTGTATGGGCAGGAGAAGAAGAGAAGAGATTGAATTTATACCCTGCCCTTCACTACCCGAAGGAGTCTCAGAACAGCTTACAATCTCCTTCCCTTCCCCTCCCCAAAACAGACACATCTGTGAGGTAGGTGGGGCTAAGAGAGCTCTTTCAAGAACTGCCCTTGAGAGAACAGCTCTGAGAAAACTTGTGACAGACCCAAGGTCACACCAGCCGCTGTATGTGGAGTACGGAATCAAATCCAGTTCTCCCAGATTAGAGTCCGTGCTCCTAACCGCTACACCGAACTGGCTCAAGACCTTCAACCACCAATGCCCCCAAGGATGTGAAGTCGCACACAGCTAGGAAGTCATGTAAAACATGAACATGGCAAAACACGCGTCATATCTATGCTCACTTGGAAACTTGAAGTGGCTAGAGCTCCCTGTTGGCATGTGAAACTACCTGGGACTTTGTGATCCAGACAACCCAGGAGGAACCAGCTTCACTTATGCAGATTTGTGGCTCAGCCATTTATCCGGTCCATCACCACGGAAACACAAGAGGAGGGCAATAACTCGCCATTCACATATTGCTTCTATTTTCCTTACTAATGCTGTAATGCTCTCACCTCTTTGTACTGCACTGGACGATGTGAGGCGCAGGGCATTGGTGAAGCAACAGCTTAAGAGTTTGCAGGCACTTGTCACTCATGCCCTTTTACAGCTGTGCTATTCAACTGCCTGTTCGCCAGTAGCCAAAAATTGCTTCCAGGCAACTAACAGAGCAATGGAAGTCTCCTACCATAACTCTTGACAGCTCCTTAGAGCACTCTATCTTTTCTCCTTTGTAAGTTAAATCAGATGAAATATTCACCTTCTCCAAACTCCCTCTTTCAACAACAACCAACCAGATACTTTCTGGAAGTCCACAAGAAGGGCATAAACAAAACAACTCCCCTGTGCTGTTTGCTTTGCACCATTCAGAGGCATACGGCCTCTGAATCTGAAGGTTTTACTTCACTTATATCCTGTCTCCACACACATGATACAGAACAAAGTTTTGAGTCCAGTGGCACCTTTAAGACTAGCAAAGTTTAATTCTGGGCATAAGTTTTCGTGCACGTGCATGCATACTTCTTCAGATACACTGAAACAGACTTCCTCAAGCCTTACATATAGGTATCGGGTTCTTATCTCACTACACATGCTAAGTCACTCAGTTCTCGCTTATACCCAGAACGAAACTTTGTTGGTCTTAAAGGTGCCACTGGACTCAAACTCGGTTCTCACGTCTGTTGTTAACTCTTTTATTTGTATGCTAATTTACTGCTATTCACAAGTCTTACCAACTGCTATACTTACTGCCCAGAAGTGTTCCCTCTAAGCTGAGTTAGTGTGAGCTAGCTAACAGCCTCCAGCTCACACATTTTTGTCTTCACTCAGGAAGGATGGCTCCAGAGCCAACTAAGTTATGCAGTAGCCAAGTTGCTCGCTCACAACTTTAGTGCCAGTAGCTCACAAAGTAGAGTTTTTGCTCACAAGACTCCACAGCTTAGAGGGAACATTGCTGCCCAGTTACTTATGCATCTTGACTCTAACTAGCCCTTCCTGGCAACTAACTCGCCCGCCCACCTATATGCAAGGCTTGAGGAAGTCTGTTCCAATGTATCAGAAGAGGTGTGCAGGCACATGAAAGCTTATACCCAGAATTAAACTTTGTTGGTCTTAAAGGTGCCACTGGACTCAAAACTTTGTTCTGTTGCTTCAACATGGCTGCCCACCTGAATCTATCTACATGATACAGAAGTTGATGGGAATTTGTGGCAACATCCGAGTGTGGCCACCAGACTCAGGAGTAGCTCACTTGTGAAATTATGAGGAAGAAGTGAGTGGCTGGGGTCAGTAGCAAAGTTCCCTCTAAGCTGTGGAGTCTTGTGAGCAAAAATTCTACTTTGTGAGCTACTGGCATTAAAGTTGTGAGCAAGCGATTTGGCTACTGCATAAATTAATTTGTTCTGGAGCTCTCCTTCCTGAGCTAAGACAAAAATTTGTGAGCCGGAGGCTAAAAAACTGTGAGCTAGCTCACACTAACTTAGCTGAGAGGGAACACTGGTCAGTAGGTCTGCATGTTTTGCCAAGGTGGTCACTGGTAAACAAGCATTTTTGTTTAACTTGTGGATCAAAATATAGTTGCTACACTTCTCACTTTAAAGTTATGGCTGGGTACCAAGAGGGCTGGGGGAGAATTCTACCTTCCAGTTGGTTCTTAAAGCCTGCTCCTTCTCCCGGCATTCTTGGAGAGTCGCTTTCCAGCAAGGAGAGTCAGTGATCTGATTGTCAGGCATGTAGCCTTCCTGTTGGCACAACTGGAACCAAAGGACTTGGTCTTCTGCAAGTACTTTCCAGGCTCTGCTCACCTAAAAGGAGAAAGACAGTGTCACCGAATTAGGGCTGGATTGAGCCTCAGTCCTCTGCTAAACCTCTGGTACACCTATGATACTTTAATTTCTATATTGACTAGCCTCTATAGTTGAATCTGTGGTTCTGTTTTCCAGGAGGCTTCAGGACTCTGCTAAGTGCTGTGGCCTTCAGGTACAGACAACTTTGTACATGCCTTTTGCCTTACATGACTTTTTGCCTTTTGGAATGTTTACACATTATCAAATTCTAAATAGATACGAGTATCTGAACCTAGCTTCCTGGGACTCTCTTGGTCAACCTTGACTCTCTAAGAATCACCCTAGCTTAACCCAGCTTTCCTTGACCCTTCTGACCCTAGAGATAGAATGAGCTGAGTTTGTTGTATACATCAGAGATATATGTCAAACGCTCGTCACAGACTTGACTGACAATTACATTAGTCCCTACGGTTGGAAAAGGTACTTAATGTCTGAGTTTAGTTTTGTTCCTTGTTGTTCGGGCCAACCACCCTTCTGTTATGGGTCTTGACAGAGCAACCAAAGATATCCTTTATAGAATTACAAGTGCACTATTTCTGTACTGGGGTTGTGCTGAAATATTCTATGTTGAATGTTGAAACGCTACAACAGCATTTTCTGACTTGAGTGTGTAACAGAATAAACTGAGTTTTGGCATAGAACAACACTCCCCCCCACCCACCCCAATTGGGAAGCCAGCTTCTCTCCCTCCCCAAAATGAACACAGTGGGAATGGGAGTGCATGAAAAGGTTCCTGCGCCCTTCATTTCCCCAACACATAGATACTGTTGAGTCAACATAATCACACTGCACCAATCAATCTCCACTTCAACTCCCCATGTGAATTCTCCATTTCAACTCCCCATGTGAATTCTACTACAGGATGAAATACCTGCAGCTTCCCCCACTCCCAGCACATAGTGACGTATCTTTTCTATCAGGCACAGAAGCAGTAACAGAACAGTCAAGACTGAATTCTTAGCCCTGACCTGGATAGCCCAGGAAAGCCCAATCTTGTCAGATCTCGGAAGCTAAGCAGGTTCGACTCTGGCAGGTAGTTGGATGGGAGACCTCCTTGAAAGACCAGCAGTCAGGAGGACAGGGGCAGGCTTTATTGAGCCACCTCTCTGACTATCCTCCAGGCTCCCAGGAGGGGATCAGTCCCCAGTGGTCCCCAAGACTTCCAGGTGCGCACACACTCACATATGGAATATACCCCCCCCCAAAAAAGGACTGAATTCCTAAATACCTATTTAAACGTTCTGCTCACCTCATTCTCCCAACATTTAAACTATTTGGAACATCCTTTTCTAGTGGACTTAGTGCTGCAGTAGGCAAACTTGCACAAGACACCAAAAGAATCATCTTCACTCCCTCCCACCTAACCCTTCATACTTATGGGCTAAAACGAGCACCTTAGCCGAGTTAAGAGATTTTGATATGATTCTCTGCTTTTAATTTAAACACATCTACATATTACCAAAATATCAAAATAAGTGCCTTGACGGCAACGTGCAGAGATCTGGGGGCTCGGCAAGCATGGCGAACATCTGATGTCGAGCAGCGGCAGAACTTGGGTGAGGATTGGACTGGGAGGCGTGGTGACGCAACGACGCAGCGTGGCGGAGCCAATTGGCCGTGTGCCGGAGCTGCGACCGTTGCACAGCCGCGCACCATGAAAAGCTTGCCGGAAGGAGTCGCTGTGAACAAGACCTGCACCGAGACGATGTTGCCAGGAGGTGAAGAGCCCACCATGAAAAAGAGCTGAGAGAGAAAGAAGAGCCCTGCTGTCTGGGTGCTGGTAGGCACTTCATACTTATGGGCTAAAACGAGCACCTTAGCCGAGTTAAGAGATTTTGATATGATTCTCTGCTTTTAATTTAAACACATCTACATATTACCAAGATATCAAAATATGAGATACTGAAGGAAGCATGAAATTGATAGCTTAAATTTCAAGATGCCTCTACTCATTATTAGAAGACCATCTTCCATATTTTATTGCACACCCTGTAATGGAAAGATTTCCAGTATCTAGCCTAGCATCATTTTTTTCAACAGTGGCTTGCCAGAGGCCTCCAAGAAGCCTGCATGAGGGAAACAGCCTTCCCCTGCAGCAGGCTGCCCCCCACCTCCCAAAACCCCACGACAGTCAGTGGCATACTGACTCTAAACTTGGTGGTTGCACTTGTTCTTTATGGCTAATAGCCCCTGATGGACCTCTCTTCCATGCATTTGGCTAACCTCCTCTTAAAACCATCTAAAGTAAAGGTTTCCCTTGCTCGAAAGCCAGTCGAGTCCGACTCTAGGGTTGCGGTGCTCATCTCCATTTCAAAGCCGAAGAGCCAGCGCTGTCCAAAGATGTTTCCGTCGTCATGTGGCCGGAAACACCAAGGCGCACGGAACGCTGTTACCTTCCCACCGAAGTGGTACCTATTTATCTACTTGCAATTTCTTGCTTTCAAACTGCTAGGTTGGCAGGAGCTGGAACTAGAGACGGGAGCTCACTCCGTCATGCGGCACCCTGGGTCTCGAACTGCTGACCTTCCACAGCCTGCAGTTCAGCGTCTTAACCACTCTAAGCCAATTGATAATGCAACACCTTCTGGCAGCAAAATCTATAAAATTAATTGTGAGGAGAAGCTATCTTCTTTCATTTGCCTTGAAAACTACTTATACTGAATCAGACCCTTGGTCCATCAAAATCACTACTGTTTACTCAGACTGGCAGTGGCTCTCCAAGGCAGAGGTCTTTCACGTCACCTACTGCCAGATCTTTTAAGTGGAAATACCAGGGATTTAACCTGGGACCTTCTGTATGCCAAGCACATGCTCTGCCACCGAGCCACAGCCCCTCCCTGATCCTTTGGCTGAGTGGAATAGAGGTAAGAAGACGTGATGCCAAAAGCCCCTCCCTCCCATTCTGATCAAACAACTCTGTGGTAGAAAAGAGCAGCCCCCAACTAAGACAGGCTCAGAGGTCAACTCAGGCATGCAAAGGTAACTTCAGGGAGCAACTGTGCCATATTGGGTCAGACCCTAGGGGGATAAAAAGACCCAGATGACATGCAGCAAATCAGTGACTATCTTCTAAAAAGATTCCACTGAAAGGACAGTAGAGCCTCTGGCAAGAGCGGAGAGGAGATCTAGACAGCCCTTCTCTCTGGTGCGCCCAACTCCTGGACTCTGATGTCAGTGGCGTAATCCCAACATTTTTGCTTAAAAAAGAAGAACCACCACCAGACAACTGCTTCTTAAAGTGTGAGGAAACACGGCACAGACTACCTTTCCAAGGCAACGCAGCCAGACCCACAAGCTGCCCAAATTCTGTCCAGTCTGTTCTGCTCTCTCTCTGATCTGCGTGAGAAAAATCAAGACCCGAAACTCCCGTGATTCAGTGAGCTGCAGCATCCAGTTTCCACACAGTAATAGAACTATAGTAAGGCTATTCCCAGCTCTTCCTTTAATCCGATGCATTCCAACTTTGGTGTCCAGCTACGTATTGATGTCACTGGGTGACCCCCCCAAGTTCTAGCATGATAGGAGACTGTGACATTCCGCCTGTTTCTTTCACAACCAAAAAAGCCTGGAAAAATAAGCAAGTGTGCCCTTAATGGTCAGTTCTACCGAGTAGCCAGCAAAGGCTGACTTGATGAAACTGATAAAACCCTCTTACAAACAAGATTGATGGAAAAAAGGAGTGCAGGACCTAACGTGGGTATTTGTATGCGCATCCACTCAAGAGCATTTTACATGCATTTTGTAAATGTTATTTTTAAAAATCCCAAGTGGTACTATATTCCAGATTATTGCATCAATGGAAATGAAAGAACCTCCAGAGCTTCCTCCCCACCAGCTGCTTATCCTGATTTGCCAATCTAACGCCTCAAGCAAAGTAAAACTCCAGATACTTACCTTGCGTGGCTTTGACCAGCAGACCTAACTGAAGCATTGGCAGCCTCTGCTGAACACTCTGACATTTGGGAGAGGGAGGCACAGTGTCCTGAGGCTAGAGGCCAAGTGCAACTGGAGGCAGGAAAAGCCCGTGGCCTCCCTTCGTCCTGCCCCCAGAGCAAGCCCTGGCACGGCCTCAATGACCACCCGCTGTTATTATGCCACAGCCGCCTTTTGGTCCCCTTACTCGAAATGCACTGCACCATAGAGATAAGGATATGAAAGCTCTCCACAAGGTCTAACGTTCTGTTTCCAACAGTGGCTAGCCAGATGCCACTTGGAAGCTCACAAACAGTCCTCCCCATTCTGTCTCCAGCATCTGGACGGCCCTGCCTCTGAACATGGAACACAGATGCAGGGCTTTCAAGGAAAAGAACAACCTCAGCCCCTTGAAGCAGATTGCATTGTGGGTGGCAGGGGCTTACAGCATCGTCCCAGGTGTGCCTATTCCCAGTCAAGCGCCTTGACTAAATGGGGACATCTTGACCCATAAAGCACCTTGACTAATAGGGACAAGAAATCGTGCCATGTAGCTGTGACTGGTATGCCAATCTGAAAACCAGTTTACCGGCAAGCATGTCTTGGTGACTGCAACCAAATTTACCACAACAATAAAGCTGGCTTCCAAATAATGGTGCAGATGCTTCCTTACCTCTTTCCTGTACTGCCTGTTCACATTTGCTTTCCCTTCCAGCCACTCTGCTCATGTGTAAGCCCAAATTATCCTTCAACTGCTATTATTTTTTTAAAAAGAGGAATTTCAGTTGTTCCTCATCGTCAGACTAGAGACCAAACTGTGTCGTGCAGGAAAGCCAGAAAGTTTTTATCCAATTTTACATTTATTTCAGCAGGGAACATCTTAATGCTGCAAAAGTCTATTCACTCATGCCTAAGTCCATTTTTTTTAAAATTTTCATTTTTTCAAGTAGACACTGGCAGATGCCAAGAGGCAGCTGCTTTACAGGATTCAAAGCAGACTGTCCTCTCCTCTTGGTTTTTAGTTGGAGCAATGTTGCTTCTGAACCAAACAGACAAGTAAATACAATGAAACTCTGCCAGCTCTTTATCGTTACAAGCCCAGGGAGGCGGGCAAGGTGATGGAGAAGAGGTATGTCTGAGACTAGCCAAGGTAGAGAGTGTCTAAAAAGAAGTTGCCAAATTTGACTTTAAGTGGTTCTTTACAAATAATAAAAAACAACCCTGAATGTATTTTAAAGAGGTTCCAAAAGGTCCTTTCAACATTCATTATTTCTTTTTTTAAAAAATTATCCCACTGTGATTTTAATCAGATTACTTCTAGCCCTGTTGGCTTCCAAACGTGGGTTTTCCAAAAGGGGCTCTAAACCGAGACACACTCCCCCCACCCCTTTAATGCACCAGAAACTGGCACTGCCAAAGCCAGTAAAAGCTTCACCGAGCGGGGCTCAGCTGCAAGAAACCGCTAATAAAAGCGTCTCAAGCACTCTGCTTTACAGCGCCACTGTGAGCAGCTCCATTAACACACACACACACACACACACATGCACACACGCATTTGGTCTGAGCCCAAGTTTACTATCTCTGCGTGAGTTAAGCGTACAGGTGAGCAACTGAATGCCAAAAGATTTCAAAGACACCCACTCCTCTGAAGAAGAAGAAAAAGATGGCACCTACAGCTTTAGTTGCACTGACAACAGACCACTTGCCTTGTAGCAGAAGGCTAATGAAAGCTAGCTGATATGCCCAAATGCACGCTCAGGGAGGAAAAAAGAATCAGTGGCAAGAGTTGTCATTTTTCAGGTGGCTACTTAAAAGTTTATTGACAGCAAATCGCATTTCTATACCCGCCAAACTCCAAGGAACGAGTGGCAGACGTAGGGTTACTTTTCTTCAATTTAGGCTGAGAATGACTGGCCCAAGGGCACCTGGTATGTTTTACGTCCGTGTGGAGATTTGAACCCAGCACTCTCTGGTCAGAGTCCAGCACTCTAGCCACTATACAACACTGGGTTTCAGGCTGAGCATGTTGGGAAGGGAGAGGGTGCATTTTTACTTTCCTTCCTTCCATTACCATTGGTCTGTGCAGTCATTTAACATCTTCCTATCTTACTTTTCCATTTACAAAGTGAATAAAGAGGCTTGTTTTTGAAAGAAAAGAAAAAAGAATCCAGCCAGTATAAAAATTACAACACACTTACATTAAAGAGAAATGGTAAAAGTGATCAGCCATTGAGAGCACAGGAGAATAAAAATGGCTTAGCTCAGTATCTAAGTTAGTGCCATATGTGGCTCTTTTTGTAGCAGGAACTCCTTTGCATATTCGGCGACACGCCCCTAATGTAGCCAATCCTCCAAGAGCTTACAGAGCTCTTCTTACAGAGGCTGCTGTAAGCTCTTGGAGGATTGGCTACATTAGGGGTGTGTTGCCTAATATGCAAAGGAGTTCCTGCTACAAAAAGAGGCCAGATGGATACTGCAAAGTGAAGGTGCCACAACAGAAAAGGCCTTGTCCCTGGTCACCACCCATCTAACTTTAAAAGGGACAGGCATCCTGAGCAGGGCCTCTGACAAAGACCGTAGAAAACAGGCAGATTTGTTTTGGAGAAGGCGATCCTCCAGAAACATACGAACACCTGAAGCTGCCTTATAGTAAGTCCTATTAATGTCCCATTTGAATAAATACTGTCTAGAACAGAGGTGTCGAACTCATTTGTTACAAGGGCCAGATCTGACATAAATGTGCCTTTGTCAGGCCGGGCCATGGGTGCCATAAAACGTAATGCCAGGTACTGAAAATATAAACTTTATAAAGAATAGCAGCTGGTAAACTTTGAGTTGGTGTGTCCTCAATGCAAAGCCCCATGGGCTGGAGGAGGTCTGGGGGTCTGGAGAGCCAGCAGGGCAGCGCTGGGCAGATGATCCCACTGCCTGGAGGAGAGGCAAACCCCTTCCCCAACCCACTCCCACTCCCAGTGCTGTGAGCCCAGGCCCCAGGATACAAATGTGAAGCAGCTGGGTGCTGCAAGCTACAAGTCTCCAAGTCATCATGGAAAGGGACTGGGAAGACAAATTGAACTAACCCCCTGCCTGCAGAAGCGGGAGGGTGGCAGCCCAGGTCTGAGACCATGTGCATCGGGCCCCGGGGGGAACCCCACCCCGGTGTGCATGTCAGCCGGAGGTGACGTGATGACACCGGGCATGCTGGAGGCGGGGCCACAGCCATCTGAGGGGAAAACTGTTTTCCCCTCAGATGGCTGTGGCCACGCCCCCAGCGTGCCCGGTGTCATCACGTCATCTCTGGCTGACGTGCATGCGGCGCGCATGCGCTCAAGACGCCGTCCGGGAACTCCCCACCGCGGAGCAACACGGACTTGGGAACCCTAACGGCAGCACTCAGGCCAAGCAAAACCGGATAAGCCGAAGATGCCCACACGGCAGTGGCTGCCTTCAGTGAAGGCCGTCAGGTGATCCATGGTGGGGCGATTCTGGGGGTTCAATCCAGAGATCATCAGCAAGCCATGCCACCCCCATGCAATGACAACCACCCCAGGCTGAAGGCTGCCGGATCATCTGATGGGGGAGCAGGCAAGGCCTGCACACAAGGCCGTGTGTGCGGCAGAGGCCCCAGGCCACCCAGTGATCAGTGTAAGTGGAGATCGCCAGCACTGCCCACCAGTGTTCCCTCTAAGCTGATTTAGTGTGAGCTAGCTCACAGTTTTTTAGCCTCCGGCTCACACATTTTTGTCTTAGCTCGGGAAGGATGGCTCCAGAGCAAACTAATTTATGCAGTAGCCAAATCACTCACTCACAGCTTTAATGCCAGTAGCTCACGAAGTAGAATTTTGGCACAGCTTAGAGGGAACATTGCTACCCACCCCACACAAGGTGGCAGCCACCTACAGCTGAAGGCCATCTGTGGGAAGGGGAGGCCTGGCTACTCAGCTACATGCTGGTGGC
The DNA here is from genome assembly GCF_001447785.1 of Gekko japonicus. Lineage (NCBI taxonomy): Eukaryota > Metazoa > Chordata > Lepidosauria > Squamata > Gekkonidae > Gekko > Gekko japonicus. The sequence continues at coordinate 1,034,027 of NW_015167531.1, read as the reverse complement.
AGGACTAGGCCCCCTACATGAGAAATAAACTGCTGAAGAACATCCCCCCCATGGGCCGAAGCACAAATATGGTGACAGTGCTGGCCACCACCAGGCCCAGCAGAGGATCATCTGTATCCCCCCCCCATGTGCAAATGCCAATCCCTGCAGCCATCTGGAATAGTGTCCCTGGATTCTGCAGGCCGAACAGAGAGGTGTGCAACCTTGCCCTGGAACCCCGAGCCAGCATGAATGCGGTTGCAGTGGCTCCCAACTTACCAGAGAGGCTGCTGCTGAAGTGATGGGGTTTTGCTTGACCGCTGCAGATGAGGTTGTTCTGCCATCCGGAAGCCACAATCAGAGTGCCTCCAACCCACTCACCCCCCCAAGCAGCTTCCTGTTCCCTCCCTTGCACCAGTTGCTTGTAGGCCAGATAACAGCCCTGGACAGGCCAATTTTGGCCCCTAGGCCATATGTTTGACACCCCTGGTAGAACTTTGGATGAAAAATGTTTTTTCCAACACCAATCAACAGAGAAACTTTAACTGGAGAGTCCAGGAACTGAGGATCTTGGTGCAAGCATGCTCTCTACCAATGAGACACAATCCCTCCCCCCTCAAACACATCCCAAGATACATCCTGGTATTGAGTAAATAACTTCTTTATTTGAAATATTTATATCCTACCTTTCCAAACCTCTGAGGTGGCTTACAATGTTACAGAGTAAAAATATACATACAAACAACTCACACCACATGGCGGCACAAGGATTAAAATAGATTAAAATCAAGAGGATCTAAAATAAAAAAAATCAGCAGCCTGTCAAATAAGGGTTTTTTTTAAATGCAGTTAATATTGAAACAGTCTCAAGGCAAACATATGGGATCTTAAGCACAGGCCTTTATAAGTGAATTCCAGCACACTCAGAATTGTACCCAGAACAAGCAAGTTCATAGTACACTTTGCTTATATTGAGTTATTTCCCTTTCATCATCCACTTCTGTTATAAACAAGCATGTATGCAGCTGTATTAAGCCACAGATGCTCATTCTGATTATTGCATTCCTCCCAGGAACTAGGGACCACATGCTCGGCCCTCCCTTCCCCGTTTTGCTCTCCCCAAAATCCCTGTGAGGCATGTTAGGCTCAACTGGTCCAAGGTCGTGCAATAATTTTTATTTCCAAGTGGGAATCTGAACATGGATCTTCCTAGCCTTGGTGTGACACTCTAACCACTTCACATTTCAAACCTGATGAATGCTTCTGTATCAACTAGATGATGAAGAACCTACAGGTTTTGGGCATTCTCACGCCTCCTGCTGCCGTCGCCCCCCCTCTCAAGGGCTGTGTTCCCTAAATTAGTAGTACTACAGCAGGAAGACATGCCTCTATGCCACAGAGATTTCAGCAGGTGCTCCCATCACTGTTTAGGTACCAAGACTGGAAAGCCAGTGGCAAACTGTTCTTATGCCTGGCCAAGTAGGATAAATAGGATGCTGGACAAAGTGAATGCTTTGGTCTGATACGGCAGAACTCAATATGATCAAACATTAAACACAATCAGTTAAGAGCACTGCTACAAGTTTTGCTGGCAATTCACAATCAGATTAGTTGTTGTAGATTTTCCGGGCTGTATGGCTGTGGTATGGGCATTGTAGGACCTGATGTTTCGCCAGCAGCTGTGACTGGCATCCTCAGAGGTATAACACAGAAAGATGGAGTACTCTCTGTGTCAAGGTGAGACGAAAAATGGTAGGCAGGTAATTTATATCTACTCAGGAAGGTGGGGTAGGTTACCTGCCTACCATTTTTCTTCTCACCTTGACACAGAGAGTACTCCATCTTTCTGTGTTATACCTCTGAGGATGCCAGTCACAGCTGCTGGCGAAACGTCAGGTCCTACAATGCCAAGACCACGGCCATACAGCCCGGAAAATCTACAACAGCTAATGAACTCTGGCCGCAAAAGCCTTCGACAACACAATCAGATTGTCCGATATGTAAATCAGTCTCAAAAAGCAACTGTGTGTGGGTGGGGGGTGGGATATGATCTCTGTGGAAGGGATTTTAACTCTGCCCCCACATGCCATTCCCCCCAATTTTTAGGCCCCAGGTGGTGGTGGGGAGAGGCACAACGTCTTTTCTCCTATCTCAAATATCAACTGGGGAGATTTTCCAGTGGGAACCAACATGCGGCGGGGTGGGGGAGGGGGAGGATTAATCTTCCTTCCACAATATTGAAGACCTGACTAACTTACCCTCTTCTAGCAGCTTGGGGTACCTGATCCTGGCCCCACCAAAATGTGTAATTCTGTCTTGAATAACCCATAAATGGGTATTTCCTTCTCAGCAGCCAGAGCTATTCGAATCACAGCATATACAGAATCCCAGAGGGATTATGAATAGGCTCTGACGGCAGGGTATAAACGAAGTAAAATAATGTAAATAGGGGGAAGGTCTACAAATCAGTTTCAAGACAGGGCTAACCCTGCTGATTTATTTGGCATGAGTGATCTTGCAGTGTTTACACACAATAGAACTGTCCCCCCGCCCCGCCCTGCTTCTTATAAAAGTTACAAGAAGAAAACAAGACTGAACTGTAACAGGAGGGGTACCAGCAGGGAGTCCGGGTAAAGTTATACATCTTCAAGAGGTTTTTGCGCAGTGATTTCATCTCAAGCAGCTCCACAGTCAAGCTATTTTGCTGTCAGCCAGTCACCCATTTGGCAGCAAGACGTTAAGGAAACAGACTCTCTCTCTCTCTCTCACTCGCTCTCAAGGCACTCACATCGTTCATGATGCCAGTTCCGCTAACTGGTGCAATTTCACCAACTCCCAAAGTGCTCTGCTGCTAGTAATAATAACAAAAAACCCGCTTACAACAATAGCATTGAAAAGCAACAGGACTTTCCATTTAACAGAAGAGGTCTTCCTTCGTTCGAAATCAAAAGCGCCAAGAGAAAAATGAAAAAGGTCTTTATTTTTTATTACGCTGCTTTTTACTTGATCGCTCTAAAAGTGGACTAAAAGCTTTGGCTATCCATCTGATTCCAAAAGCCTTATAAAACCATGGAAGTCTGCTAAGATTTTTGCTGCCTCTGAATATCCAGGGATGGCTTCTAAAGAACTTATTTCAGAATCCCACATTCTGCCTAATGTCAAACACAGAGGATAAAGCTGTTCCAAAAATAAAGGAGGAGGTATCACAATGAACCAATAAAGGTGGGAAGGGCAGCCCCAAAGCACTGCTAGCCAGTACAGGGAATTTATGAGTCTAACCTCTACGATCCATGAGGAAATATTGCCCCCACCCCACAGTAACGCAATATTGAATAGACCCCCCATCTTCTCAGAGGAACATAAATTACTGGCACCTCTAATTAACTCTTACTTTACTTCTACTTTCTCTTTTACCACAAATACCCAGGCAAGGTGTAGCAGATGTATACCAACAGAACCTTCAGTTAAAGAATCTCACAAAGTAGATGAAGGGAAAAACCTTTCCTTGCCAGAGACTCTGGAGAGCTGTTAGCAGTCATTGTGGACAATACTGAGCTCCAATACAAGTGGTGCAATTCAGTACAAGGCAGCTTCATATGCATGTTGAAACCCCAGGGCTCAATAAACCCCAAGTGCCAGGCTGCCCTGGTGCCTAGAAATTGAATTGTTGCACTTGGTTGTTTCAGCAATGATTTTATTCTAGCATCTCTCAGCAGTTCCCAGTGGAAATGCAGAGTACTTATCATTTTGCATCAGAATGTTCTATTGTGTGGCATGAAAATCAATGTCCATGAAATTGCTGTTATTGCATTTATTACATTTGCATGCAAACTTAACTTTACACCATTCAGTGGTGGTGAATGAATTCATTTCTTAATCAGTCACTTTCTGTACTAGCTCCAAAACTCAATCAAATTGCATTTTTTAAAGCAGTAATGGAACTGGGGAGAAGTCAGGCTAGGATTAAAGGGTAGCTTTCTGTTATAGTAATGACAACCAGGTTGCCCCTATATGCATTTATATACAACACTTTTGTCACCACTGTAATAGAATTATAAGAAACTAAGGGTGTTAGGATTAGACTCTGTGACAGTAATAATTAGAAAATATAATCAATAAAATACAAAATCCTGAAGGCTGGAAAATAAGCCTGGCTCTTAAAGTCAATTTGTCACGGCCTGTTGCAACCTAAGACAACATGGTCTGGTGCAGAAATAAATACCAGCTCCATGCAATCCATGCTTTCAAAACAGGATCCAGTATGGGGGAATGTACTTGCTTCCCCACCCAGAATGAATTCCTTCTCTTGAGTTAACTATGGTTAGAGGTGCAGATGCAGTGCCATTATTCATGGTCGATGCTAACCAGGCTCCCTCATAACCATGATTTACAAATCCAGCTCAAACACTTTCAAATTCTGGTTTGAGAAAGAACCATTCTTCTTGAAAACACACCTGTAACTCTTTATGCTGATCTGGGGGAAGCAAGAGAGAATTCACACCAGAGAAAGGGGAGGTAGCATGTGTGCCCAGGCTCGCTCCTGATACACAAGATAAGAGTGAAATACATAAGGCCAAGAACAAACGGTAGTCAAGTGCTCTAAAAGACCGCACTGCCATGTAGGCAACCAGAGGAAGATACAGTAGGCAAACTTGTGCTTCCCCAGCCATCTAGGATCCTGCCACAACTGCTCCAGTGGAACGCCCCCCATGTCCTCTTATACCAGGCTCTATATATCCAACTATCTACAGCAAGACCCCCCCCCCCGACAATTTAAAAAATATTTACTGGCAAGTAAGACCCATTGACTTCAAGGTAGCTTACTTCCAAGTTGCAGGAAGAGCCAAGCAAAGCTTACCTGAGCGCACCTCCCCAGCTCCGTCCTACCAAGGAACCGAAAGATTTTTAATGCCAGTTCGTAAGGCAGCTGAATGTCAAAGAAGGGAACTTCGTTTATTTCATTCTGAAAAGAAGCAGGAAGGGAAACAGAGCTGGTCAGACTTCTCATGATGGAGGATAGTAGCATGATATTTTACTTATTCCACATTCCATCTTACGGTACGAGCACAGCAGGCAGGGTGGTATAGTGGTTAAAGTGAATAGGATTGCAGATCTCAGAGTTCAAAAGCTCCTTGGCAAAAGCTGGCAAAAAGCACCTTGGGTGGTCTCAGTCCTGGCACTCTGTGTCCAGGTAAAGAGCTGGGACAGACCATGGTCTGCTAGAGATCTAGGGGGGCCACTGCCAGGGAGCAGAATCGGTACGGAGCTAGATGGACCAATGGCCTGTCTCAGTTTAGATCAATATTTTATTTATTAATTCATTTTTACTTCATTTATAGCCCACCTTTCCCATTAAGACTCAAGGTGGATTACAAATGAGAGAAAACAATTCAATCAGACTGCATAACATATCCAATAAACAGTGCAGTAAGACTAGGATTAAAAGGTAAAGGTAAAGGTTCCCTTGCTCGAAAGCCAGTCGAATCCGACTCTAGGGTTGCGGTGCTCATCTCCGTTTCAAAGCCGAAGAGCCAGCGCTGTCCGAAGACGTTTTCCGTGGTCATGTGGCCGGCATGACTAAACACCAAGGCGCACGGAACGCTGTTACCTTCCCACCGAAGTGGTACCTATTTATCTACTTGCAATTTCTTGCTTTCGAACTGCTAGGTTGGCAGGAGCTGGAACTAGAGACGGGAGCTCACTCCGTCATGCGGCACCCTGGGTCTCGAACTGCTGAACTACCGACCTTCCACAGCCTGCAGTTCAGCGTCTTAACCACTTGAGCCACCGCAGCTCCATAAGACTAGGATTACAGAATTAGAAAATGGAGACAAAAACTGTGAAAGGCAGGAAGTGGGTTACAAAGGAAGAAGATGATGCAGTAAAAGCAACACAGAACAATTAAATTATCCCAGTAAGATCACTTTCCAATGAAGTTGGAATTATAAATTCATGTATCATAAATACGCCTTCATAAATAAAGATGCCTTGCCAAGGGTGATGGGAGCGTGGAGAGGTCGGAGAGGAAACGTTCAGCTTCCTTCATCTGTGTGCACCTTTTGTTATAAAAGCTAGACCATGCCCATGCCTTATCAAGCAAGAACTGAGCAGAAATATCAACAAATGTAGCCACCACCTCCAGCACCCATCACTTCCAGCTTGGCCATAAGACCCAAAGCCAATGAAAGCCCAGTCAGGGATACAAGCAGAAAACAAGTGACTGAGTAACTGCCTTCCCTACAGATGATGAGACCGGAGATAATACCACCCTCCCTATCCTATAAAAGGCCATAGATCAGAGCATCCTATTAGTTCAACACAGTGCACAGGTTTAAGAGGGAGAGAACCTTTAACATGAGAGATGGCCCACTCTTTACTGCTGTTTAGGACTCTTGAGCAGCACAAGATCTGCTGTCAGATCAGAGTCTGCATCAACAAAATGAAGAAATCCATCTTGTTAAACCAGCCCTGGCTTTTCTTGAACATCTGATGGACAGGATCCAAAACACAAACACCGCCAACCACTCCTTGGAGACACACATTTACACGCCACTGCACTAATGGAGCTCTTGTTCCGTAAATGGATTAGTTTACAGCCATCAGAAATTTAATCTGTGTCTTTTTTAAAAAAGTGTAATTAACTAGGGGGAAGAGTAACAAGCATCACCTAACCTTTGTATAAATGAGAGCTTTAGATAGATAGTAGCCACAACAAAAAGGCATACCACATTTTTTTTAAATCTCCTTCAGACAGACAATTACAAAGATTAATTCCAGTCTACTTCATCTACAAAATGCACTGGCCTTTTGACTGAAAATTTCTCCAAACTAAAACAGAATCATGCATAAAAAGTATCTGGGACTTGTTCATATTTTGTATGTATTTTACTCTCACCCAGTTCTATTCACTTGAACATACTATCACATGTGAACTCGTCATAAGTCTGTTCTCATGGTCAAAGATAATGGAACACACCAATTGCATTTATGGGGATTACTGCTAGCCACATCCATAGCTGCAGGGTTAGCACATCTTATTTGTCCACATGAGTGTGTATGCCTGAGAAAGGCTGATTTATCAAATGGAGGAAAATAACATATGGAGCAGAGGTCCATCAGTGACTATTAGCCACAAGGTATAGATAGGAACTCTCAGTCTGGAGCAAGTGATGCTCTGTATTCTTGGTACTGGGGGGGGGGGGGCAACAGTGGGAGGTCTTCTGGCCCCACTGGTGGACCTGGTATTTTTGGCCACTGTGTGACAGAGTGTTGGACTGGATGGGCCATTGGCCTAATCCAACACTGGCTTCTCTTATGTTCTTATGTTCTCTTAAGAGCGTGAGCCAGCCTGTAGACATGCACTATTATTTAATAATGCTATAATACCCCACCTTTGACAGCGTGGTATAGTGGGCAGAGTGTCAGACTAGGATGTGGGAAACCTAAGTTCAAACCCTCTGCTATGGAACTCTCGCTGGGTGACCTTGAGCCAGACACACACTCTCAGCCTAACCTAACCTCACAGGGTTTTTGTGAGCATAAATTGTAAGGTGCTTTGGATACCCATTGGGGTGGGGTATAAATGAAGTAAATTTTAAAAAACAAGGAACTGGAGCAGTGTACAAATACCCAACAAAATAGGTAAAACCCATTGTTCCAAAACTACAAGAACACAAAGAACAGCAGAGATCAAGCAAAGTAATCCATATCAATTGAAATAATGGACAAATTGAAAACAACAACAGAGCAAACATAAGGTCAGTCAGTCTGACGTGAATACCGGGTAAGTGGGTGGAAACAGTTATTAAGGAAAGAATTAATAGGCACATTGATGAACAAAAACTACTGAGGCAGACTCAGCATGGGTTCTGTAAGGGAAGATCTTGTGTCACTAACCTGTTAGTGTTCTTTGAGGGAGTGAACAAACATGTGGACAAGGGGGACACAATAGATGTCGTTTACCTTGACTTCAGAAAGCTTTTGATAAGGTTCCCCATCAAAAGTTCCTAAGTAAGATAAACATATGGAGCAGAGATCCATCAGTGGCTATTAGCCACAAGGTACAGATAGGAACTCTCAGTCTGGGGCAAGTGATGCTCTGTATCCTTGGTGCTTCGAGGGCGGCAACAGTGGGAGAGAGCTTCTAGTGTCCTGGCCCCACTGATGGACCTCCTGATGGCACTTTAGATTGAAGCACAGCTGATGGTGTGAAATGAACATATGAAGGTAACGAAGATTTTTTTGGAAAATAGTTCTTGCTGACCAATTCACTTATTTTCTGATACTTTAACCCAAAGGGAAAGTATTTCCACCCCAGGACCTTGGGTACCAAAGATTCAAACACACTTCAGTCCCTGTGGGACCTATTACAGTTACAGTTTTGCAGGGCCTGCAGAATGGAGCTGTTCCACCAGGCCTTCCGTTGAGGCAGCTGGCCTCCCTGTTGCTGTGGCAGTGGGCTACTATTAATGAGACCTTTATGGCTCCACTTCAGCCCATTCATTCCCAGCGGTAGGAACTGAAACTGAAATTTGCTGCACTGCCCACTTTAAATGTTTTTAAGTGGTTTTACTGCAGAACAGAACAGAACAGAGAACCTTTATTTGGCATACCATAGATAAATCAAACAGGGGAGAGTTTAAGGGTAGGTACAAAGAACAACATCAATCAAAATTCCCAATATCTCAAAAACACAAAACAATCCTAACATGGTTTACAGGATTTACAGAGTATTACTCTTGACTTCCATACATAGGTCAAAAATTCTGCGACAGATAGTGTTGTTGCTGGACTCTTGTCTGCTAGAAAAAAAAGATAAATCCCTATCCAGAAAATCTCTCTGCATAGGGAAGAGAGGACGAATCAAGATATTGCGCATAGGGTACCATGGATGTATGTAGGGGAAGGAGGGGTAATGAATAGGGAGAGCAGACCCCAAGACTACCGGCATTAATGATCTGCGCCTCTATATCCCACATTCTCCTCTTGACCACCTGCAAGATTGCGACCTCACCACAGTTATAGAGGGATTCCAGGTCAATACCTAGGGTACCCACCTTTTTCACTATGGCCTGTGACCACTCTGATATATAGGGGTCAGTTAAAAGTTGGGCCATTAGGCTAGCAGGGGGAGATCGAAAGTAAAGCCGAAGCCAATATTTGATCGTAATGATCCAAGCCCGAGATTCTACCAAGTGAAGACCCAGCTCCTTGTAAAGAGCAAAGAGTGACACTGAGTTGGAAACACCAAGAATCCTACGCAAAAAGCTGGAGTAAATGCTCTCAACTCTGGTTTTACTGTATTAATTTAATATCTGATATTTATTTATTGAATTGTTTTAGACTGTAATGGAATTTAGTGTTGTGACCAGTGTTCCCTCTAAGCTGAGTTAGTGTGAGCAAGCTCACAGGTTTTTTTTTCTTTTCTTTTTTTTTTTAATGATCCTTCCGCAGGTTTTTTTAGCCTCCAGCTCACACATTTTTTTTAATGATCCTTCCGCAGGTTTTTTTAGCCTCCAGCTCACACATTTTTGCCATAGCTCAGGAAGGATGGCTCCAGAGCAAGCTAATTTATGCAGTAGCCAAATCGCTAGCTCACAACTTTAACGCCAGTAGCTCACCAAGTAGATTTTTTACTCATAGGACTCCACAGCTTAGGGAACATTGGTTGTGACCTGCCCTGAGTCCGCTCGCAGAGAGGACGGGATATAAATAGAAATAATAAATAAATAAATTTACACTATTTCAAGAAACTAAACAGTTCGCAAAGGAGGTGAGCACCACTACAGATGTTCAATTAGTGTAGCAAATCTACTGTTGTGGACAGTATCTGTGCTTAATTTGTATACTTTGGGTTTTTGCACAGAGATAACGTCTGACATTTTACTATTAAGAGAAGTTAAGGTTGGGGAGGGGGAACAAAAGTTTTTCAAACTCCCCCCCCCCCCGGATTTTTTTATTTTGCCCAGGTTATTTATCACAGTACAAAATTGCTTCTGATCGAATACATTCATTCTCTTTGTGTTTTGTGCTTTCAGCTTCATTTTTCCCTTCCCTCCCATATGGCAAAACCTAAGCTACATAAGCTAAGGAAGAAGTGGGTACAATAGTTTGCAGCCCTTTGTCTCTCTAGTATTGTGTATACTTACTATTTTGCTTACGGAAAACAAGAGGTATTTATACTCAAATTCCATAACTATATCAAGTAGTACAACAAATGTGTTAACAAGAGTTATAAATTAAGTATTTTATGTTCTTACAGCAGTAAATACGTTTAGGCCTGGCAAGCAGTAAGTGCTGCATACATGTTCATTTCCCCAAAAATCTCAATTTAACCCACCTTGAACTCACAATTTTTCCCCTGTGACTTCAACATTTCTACATTTTTACATCTTTATCCCCCCCACCCCCATGAAGCAGGCTGTCAACCTTGTAAGCATCATGGCCTGGTCTCCCTGGTCCAACTGCAACATTTTAACCACTACAACACATTGGCACCATTTCATTTCATGGTCTCTGGGCTCCAGTGTTTTCAACACACTAAAGTGTAATGATGTATTGCCACCAACCAAGATCAGGTTAATTCATACCATAGTATTCCCCATTACTATTCCCTATTACTATGCATAGATGTGAAAGCTGAACAATGAAGAAAGCTGACGGGGAGAAAGTATACTCCTTTGAAATGTGATGATGGAAGGAGCTTTATGGATACCGTGGACCACAAAAAAGACAAATAAGTGGGTTCTAGACCAAATCAAGTCTGAACTCTCCCTAAAGCTAAAATAACTAAAGTGATAGAACAGAGTCCAATGGCATCTTTAAGACCAACAAAGTTTTATTCGTGTGAGCTTTTGTGTGCATCCACATTTATCAGACAATATAAGGGAATTACATATCACAGTTGTATATACAGGGGTGGCTTGTTAAATTAGCATGCAAAATAGTGAATATTTTTTAACATATCAAAAGAATAACAAGCTCGGTTTCTGGTTATCATCTGTTTGGGTTCAACTGGGGTGGGACGGGACAACATAGGTAATAAATATGTCAGAACTGGAAATCGATGTGCCCTAAATTGAGAGAATCCTGTCCCTAGACCTCATCCATCTCCTTTCTAGCGTGGAGGCAAACTAAAGTGAACTAAAGTGCGCCATTCCATGACTAAAGTGAGGCTCTTGTACTTTGGTCCCATTATGAGAAGACAAGAGTCACTAGAAAAAACAATAATGCTAGGAAAAGTTGGAAGGCAGCAGGAAAAGAGGAAGAGCCAATATGAGATGGAGTGACTCTATCAAAGAAGCCACGGTCCCCAGTTTGCAAGACCTGAGCAAGGCTGTTAACAATAGGACATTTTGGAGGACATTAATTCATAGGGTTACCATAAGTTGGAAGCGACTTGACAGTATTGAACACACAAGTGTGCAATCCTAAGAGTAGATCCAGAGGATTTAGCCATGTTAGTCTGTTGCTGCAAAATAGTAAAAAGCCCAGTAGCACCTTTAAGACTAACAAACTTTATTGTAGCATAAGCTTTTGAGAAACACAGCTGTCTTCATGAGATGCATCTGACGAAGAGAGCTGTGTTTCTTGAAAGCTTATCCTACAATAAAGTTTGTTAGTCTTAAAGGTGCTACTGGGCTTTTTACTATTTTGCAATCCTAAGAGTAGTTACACTCTTTGTGTAGCACTGTGCAACTTAATGTACTGACTTTAATGAATTCAGAAAAGTATAACGTTGTTTAGGGGAAGGGCCATGGCTCAGCAGCAGAGCATTGGAGAAGTTCCCTTACCTACAGATAGTCCAGATTTAGTCCCTATCATCTCCAGTTAAAACGGTCAGGTAGCATGTACTGTGAAAGACCTCCGCTTGAGACTCTGACCTTGATGAACCATTGGTCTGATTCAGTACAAGGCAGTTTTATGCAACTTATGTAAGGGTTGTATTGCAAATCACTACAATAAACACACACATAGATATAGCTGCTTAGTTGGTTAACAACATTTATCTGGGAGACCAGGTCTGGAATTCTCAGTCTGCCATGGAAGCTTCCTGAGTGACCGTGGGCCAGTCACACACACTCAGGCTAACCTAGCTCACAGGACTCATGTGAGGAGAGAGCGGAGAGGAGAGTCATACACGCCAATTTCAGTCTCCGCTGAGGAGAAAGGATGGGTATAAATGAAGTAAATAAAAAAACAGATTACACTTCATAGAGCTTGTGGTGAAACGGGGACCCGCTCTCAGCCCTGGGAGACTGAGGTGCCATCCTGTGGCTCGCAAGCCCCTGTTTTGGCCTCCCCACCCTGCCTGGTGGGACTATTTCTCTTCGTTACCACTGCCACCACTCACTGAATTGAGTTACCGCCTTCCTCGAAGGACAGTGAGACCCCTCTGGCTAAATTCCCCACCTTGGGAAGTGGGTACCTTGATCTTTGGGCGCCCCCTGGAGAGTTGGCAACCCCTCATATTTGGGCCCCTTTGCGTTCCCTGGTCTCCCTTTGCCCCTGGTAACATGCAGAGCAGGGAGGACTATGTGGTTAAGGCACACCAGGCTTTTTAAACTCAAAAAGGAAGATTTATTTAACTATATACAGGTTAGGCATGAAAATAAACACAGGCACTTCAACACAACCGGGGCACAGAAAATAAACAGGATAAAAACACAATTCCTCTGTCCCTACCCACACACTCTTT
>NW_015167531.1:1014509-1021060 GCF_001447785.1 Gekko japonicus | reverse complement strand
AGGCAGCTCCATTGTTCCCTATGGAGTACCCCCCCCCCCCACAAACATAAGGAACTATCAGGCTGGCATCCATTCTATGGCCTGGCAGAGCCATTTCGTCACAGAGCTCAAAGCAATTTACGTACAACAGTGATTTAAAAGACTAAAATGTTTAAAGATAGATCAATAAAGCCATCAACAACAGAATTCAGACCAGAAACTACTTACAACTTTTCTCTGATGCTAAGTCATTCCAGAAAGATGTCTTACACCCCTTCTTAAATTCATCATCATCATCAGCTACCTTTACTGGCATCACAAAAAAAACATACATCTTCTTAAATCCTAACCTCCTCTGGCAGGTAGTTCCAAAGAAAACAAGCAACCACAAGCTTTGTTTCCTTGCTCCTAGAGACCATACCTAGTGAAGTGTGCCATTCCAAATTCACCAGCAGCGGCTAAGAACATAAGAAGTGCCCTGTGGATCAGGCCAGTGGTTCATCTAGTTTGACACCCATTGCCCTGGAGTGCCAACAAACTGGGCATAAAGGCTTTTCGCCTAATGCTCCCTTCTAGCACCAGCATTCAGAGGTCGACTGCTTCTGGATGGGGAGGTGCCCTTTAGTTATCATGGCTAGTAGCCACTGATGGATCTCTCCTCCATTAACCGATTTAAACCCCCGTTAAAGTCAACTATACTAATAATAATCACTACATGCACTGGCAGTGGATCTGCAGGCATGGGGAAAGGGGGGGGAACACTTTAATGACATTGTAAACCACTTTGAACCACTTATGAACGCAAAGAAGGTGACAGATCAAAAGATACTACATCGTGCTTCCTGGTCTGATTTCGACAAGTGCAGCACGTTTCTGCACTACGCAAAGTGGGCTCCATTCCAGAAGAAAGCTAATCTGTCCAGTTTTTAAGCTCCACGAAAAGTTTTGCTATTTTTTACTCCAGTCGCCAAACGTAATTATTTTGCTGGAATTTGTTATACTTTCTTCAGCGGAAAGACAGAATTTGATGGGGTTGAGGGAAAAGCCAATACAATTTGAGTCTAAAGAGGACCCCCATCCCACCCCTATTTCATACCAAGTCCCGGATGAGCTGCCCCAGAAAGTCTTCCTTCCCTCCTCCGGGTACTTCACTGGTGCAGTCGGGGCCAGGCGCGGGATGCGGCTCAGGGACCGCAGTGCTGGGGCTACAGGGGCGCATGCAAGGCTCAGCGCCCGGATCTCCGCAAGGGATCCCCCCAAAGCCTCCCCACCCCTGCACGGGTTCTGGGGCTGCTCCTTCGGACTCTGGCTGCGGCCCACGACGCCTCTTCCGCCTCGGGCAGGCATCGCTGGAACTCCTCCGGCCCCGAGCCAATTCCGCTCTCCAGCGGCGACGAAACACCTCCAACTCAGCTGCTCCCTCCACCATGGTAACTCAACAAAACCCGGATGGACGGAGCCGGCCGCTTCCTGCTCGCGGTCCGGGCAAGATTACGGTCCGGAACGGAAACAGCGGCTGTCGCCCTCGGGTTCTGTTGCTGCGAAAAGATCAGCCAGAAGACGCCTGCGTCAGCCAATCAGCGGAGCAGAATCACGGAGGCACCTGCGGAGGTTCAGAATTTGGCAATGACCTGGCACAGTGCCTCTAGTTCTAAATCGGACATTATTATTGTTGTTATTATCAATGTTAAGTGAAGATTAGCTTCATGACGATGATAGTTGTTTTGGTATTGTTATTATTATTATTATTCAATAATTAATTATTATTAATTTCTTAATATTAAGGCAATTCAAAGCTTGTGGTTGCTTGCTCTTGCGTTAAAGGTGCAATAAAGTGGTTGTTTTGTGCATAAGGCTGCCAATCTCCGCGTAGGACCTGGAGTTAGAGTTGCCAGCTCCAGGTTCTGAAATACTTGGAGATTTTGTTAGTGGAGTCTGAGAAGGTTGTTGTTTGGGGAGGGGAGAGACTTCAGTGGGGTATAATGCCATAGAGTCCACCTTCTAACATGGCCATTTTCTCCAGGTGAACTCTGTCACCTGGAGAGCACTTGTAATCCCAGGAGAACTCCAGCCACCACCTGGAGGTTGGCAACCATACCTGGAGTTCCCCTGGAATGCCAACTGATCTCCAGACTACAGAGATCAGTTCCCTTAGGGGGAAAAAGCAGCTTCAGAGGTTGGACTCTATAGCATCACATCCCGACTGAGTACCCTCCCTCCCCTGGTTCCACCCCCAAATCTCCAGGGAATTCGAACCCAGAGTGGACAACTCAAGTGCAATCCTATGCAGTTACTCCAGTCAGTTCCATGGATTTAGACTGGACTAACTCTCCATATGCAACCCTGAGCAGAATTATACTCTTGGTTTCAATGAGATTTGCCAACCTTCAGGTGAGGACTGGAGATCTTGGAGAAAATGTCTGCTTTGAAGAGTCGGCTCAATGGCATTATACCCTGCTTAGGTCTCTCCCCTCCCCAAACCCCACCCCCAAATCTTCAGGAATTTCCCTACTTGGGGTTGGCAACTCTAATTTTACTAGAGATGAAGGTTCTTAATCTATATAGGATTGCACCACAAATTTGTTGCACTCTCAGTGGTGGAAAGTGCTGTCAGGTTGCAGCCAACTCATGGCAGCCCCACAGGGTTTTCAAGACAAGAGATGTTCAGAGGTGGTTTGCCATTTCCTGTCCCTGCATAGCAACCTTGGCCTTCCTTGGAGGTCTCCCATCCCAGTACTAACCAGGGCTAACCCTCTTTAGCTCCTGAGATCAGAGATCTGGCTAGCCTGGGCCATCCAGATCAGGGCTTGTTGCTCTTTTGCTTAACAGCAAATTCTGTGGAATTCAGTAGAAACTACTTCCAAATAAGCATGCATGGAATTAGGCTGCCTGACAGCTGCCCATTTGAAGTAATGATTACAATGGTACCGAAAACATCTAAAGTTTTAGGTTACTGGCTGGAATGGTCAAGGGGCTAGAGTGATGGACTTTGGCCAGACTTAGGTTCATATCCTCCCTCAGCCACAAAGATTATTGGATGATCTTCTGGTAACTTTCTGTCAGCCCAGTCTATCTCACAAGACTACCGTCAGGATAAAACGGGGGGAGGGAACCATTTGTTGTTGTACAGTCACACTGGATCCCATGGACCAGATCACGCCAGGCCTTCCGGTCCTCCGCCGTCCTCTGAAGGACACACTTAGGTTCATATCCTCCCTCAGCCACAAAGATTATTGGATGATCTTCTGGTAACTTTCTGTCAGCCCAGTCTATCTCACAAGACTACTGTCAGGATAAAACTGGGGGAGGGAACCATTAAGTAAAGCCAAAAAGCTTTTCTAAAAAAATTAACAGAGATAGCCGGTATTACAGTGTGCAGTCTGCTTCTCTGTACATAGAAATCAGTTCCACTGATTAGCACATGCATATATATCCTTAATGCCATGACCTCCTTGGAGGGCCGGTGGAATAAAAATGTACTAACTAAATAGTACTCTTGGGCCAGTAAATCTGTGAAATGACTCAATAGAAATTCATTGCAATTGAAGTGATGTTGGTTGATAGCAAAAGTTCAGCCACCTGTGTTCTATCAGCAATGGCCCATTCACATGAGCAAATCCCTGCTCAATGTTGCAGTGACTAAACAACATGCATGTGTGAAAGATGAAATGTGCATGGAAGTGCATCTGACTATGACCCATAAGTAAAAAAGACCCTGGTTCAAATTTCAGTTCATGCTCATTTGCTATTTTAGGATGGTAATATTGGTCTACTGCCCCCTAGGGCTGCTGAAAAGATTACTGCTATAATTTAAACCAAACCGTTTATGATGTGTGTGTGAGGTATTATTTTGTTTATAGTGAGTTTTCACTTCATTTACAGTGCAATTCTAAAAATTTGTACTCTTCTAAGCACTGAAATCAATGGGCTTAGTGGGGTGTAACCTGGGTTGGGATGGTGCTGTTGGACTACCTTAATTCCGTTACTAGTGTTTGCTACTTTCCTTTTTTCCTTCTAGTTTGTACCTTTTTGGTAGTATTTTAATTTGATAACTGATTGCTGGACAAATATTTCAGGATAAAAAGATAATTTGTTTGTATTTTTTCAGGTTTCTTCATGAGGGTATTGATATACAAATTTGATTGCTGGACAAATATTTCAGGATAAAAAGATAATTTGTTTGTATTTTTTCAGGTTTCTTCATGAGGGTGATATACAAATTTTAAGACAAAACCAACGATTAAAACATAGGTCAGGACAGAGAGGTCATTGAAATAACACCAGATAAAACAAAAGGTCTTCACCCGCTGATGGAAGACAGTGATAGAAGGGGGCAGATGAATGTCCCTGGGAGGGAGTTCCACAATTTTGGTGTGTCAACCAAAAAGGCCCTTTCTCAGGTTGTCATCAGGTTGTCATTTATTTATTTATTTAGATTTTTAGGCCGCCCTTCCCTGTAAGTAGGGCTCAGGGCAGCTAACAACAGAAAAGGTCTGCAAAAAATAAAAAGGTAAAAACCAACAATAAATGCACAATACATACTACACCAATAATATGATTAAATTGTTCCATGATAGTAGCTGAATTGTTCCAAGATGGTAATAATTTCAGTTTTCGTATTTTCCTGCCCCCCCCCCCCGCAGGGGGGATGGCTTGTGGAGATTGAACGTTATGAGTGTGCCAGACTACGTGCTGTACTGTCGCTGTCCTAAACCAAATGCCCTGTGCCACATTTCTGCCTTACAAGCCCCGCGGAAAGGTAACAAATCCCGCAGGGCACAGATGTGCTCTGGCAGAGAGTGCCACCAGGTAGGGGCCAGGGCTGAAAAAAGCCCTGGCCCTGGTCGAGGACAGCCAGATCTCTCTCGGATCTCACCTCAGATGGTTGAGGCACCGGAAGCAGGACCGCAGAAGATGATCATAGAAGTTACATAGGTTCATATGGGACAAGGTGATTTTTAAAGTATGCTGGTTCCAAACCATATAGGGTTTTAAAGACCAGCACCTTGAATTGGACCTGGAAACAAACTGGGAGTCAGTGAAGATGGACCCAGACTAGAGGAATATGGTACAACCCACTCCAGTCAGCATCCTGGTTGCAGCATTCTGTACCAACTGAAGTTTCCATGTAGAACACATTTGTAGTAGTCTAATTTAGATGTTACTGGGGCATGCACCACAGTTAGGGTTGCCACTTCCCTTGTTGCATCATCATGTTGGGGACCTCACAGAGTGATGCTTTGGTTTGAGGGCAAAGGTAAAAAGTAAAGGTTTCCCTTGCTCGAAAGCCAGTTGAATCTGACTCTAGGGGGCGGTGCTCATCTCCATTTCCAAGCTGAAGAGCCAGCACTGTCTGAAGACATTTCTGTGGTCATGTGGCCAGCATGACTAAATGCTGAGGCGCACAGAATGCTGTTACCTTCCCACCAAAGCAATGCCTATTTATCTACTTGCAATTTCTTGCTTTCGAACTGCTAGGTTGGCAGGGGCTGGGCCCAGAGACGGGAGTTCACTCCATTATGTGGCACAAGGGTCTCGAACTGCCGAACTACAGACCTTTCGGTCTGCAGCTCAGCGCCTTAACCTCCGAGCCACCACAGCAAAACTCTATGGTAAAACTGGCTTCAAACCATAGGGTTTTGCCTTAAACCAGAGTGTCGCCGCATGATGTCCCCGACACGATGATGTCACTTTCTCTTTTTTTTTAAATCCCCCTAGGGATATTTTTTATTTTGCATATACTACAAACTACAAGGAAATATAGGGGAGGGACTACAACTAGGGATAAAGAAAAGCAAACCACACTAGACTAAAACCCCAAAGAGAAGGAGATCTTTTCACTGTTAGTAAATATATTAGTACCATTAGTTTTATTATCACAATATACTTGTTGAGTTCTTGCTTATAACAATTCGCTTCTTGTATGTTATTTTGTTAGTTGTTATGAGAGAAGTCTCTGATCATCTTCTTATTCTTTGCTTCAAAAGGCCATTTTCCAAGTCCTTCTGCCTTTACTTCGGCTTTCTGTCTCTAAAATCGTATACCACTCTGGCAGGTCCTGCACCCTTTTCTGCCGCAGAATCCTCTTCCGTTCCCGAGGTAGCAGAGTCACTTGACTTCAATTCTCCCTCTTTAGACTCAGCATCTGTCCCCAGCTGACGTTTCAAACATTCTTTAGTTTTAAAAGTGGAGTCTATCTTCTCCCTTCTATTGTTGATCTTAAAGATGACACCTTCCGGAACCGCCCATCTGTACGATATTCCATTAGTTTGAAGAAAAAAAATTAATTCCTTGTAATTTTTCCTCTTTTGTCTAATTTCAAATGGAATATCCTTTAAAGTTTTAATGGTTACATTTCCCATTTTCAGTGGAGTTGCTGATGTTGCTTTTAAAATGGCATCTCTGGTTTGTCTTCTTGAAAACTTGACCACTATTTCTCCAGGTAGGCTATTTTTTTAATATAGTTGGAGTAAGCCCTATAGGCTGTCTCCATTTTGTTTACCAGTTCATCCGCTGTTAAGCCTACTACTGGAGCGATGATCTCACTGAGCACCCTCTTCAAGTCTTCCCGA
>NW_015167531.1:1011074-1013944 GCF_001447785.1 Gekko japonicus | reverse complement strand
GGAGCCTATCGCAAAGGCTCTGCGGGGGTGTCACTTGAGGTGGCACCCCTCCAGGCCGCTGGTGTGCGATTCGCCCTCCTCCGTTGTGAGGAGAGTGTCCGCCATCGCTGTTCCGTCGACCGGAAGTCCGATGATGTCACCGGGATATGGGGCCTGGTAACTCTAACCACAGTGACCAGGTCTTTTCTGTTCTAGAAAGGCCGTAGGTGGATAACCAGTTGCAGCTGGTAAAAGGCACTCCTGGCTGCCACTGTGACTTGTTTATCCAACAGGAGGCCCAAGAAGGGAAAGGAGTTTGTAAGCCACTCTGAGACTCCCTTGGGTAGTGAAGGGCGGGGTATAAATCCAATCTCTTCTTCTTCTTCAGTACTCCCAAACAACAGATCTGCTCCTTCACCAGGAGTGCAATCCCATCCAGAACAGAGACACCTTAAAACCTGGGTCAGTCTCACCATTAACCAGTAGCACTTCTGTCTTGCCTGGATTAAGCCTCAGTTTTTTTAGAATGATGGAGTTCTAATGCAAACGGCTATATACAGTGCCTCCCTTGGCAATCATTCCACAGGATGGCTGTGTTTGTGTTTCGTGCCAAAAATAAACAGGAATCTTATGGCAACTTGAAGACGAAGAAAATGGCTCTAGTTCACGAAGACTAACAATAGAATAAAACCGTGTTAGTCTTTAGGATGCCACCAACATTCTGGTTTATTTTTGGTGCAACAGAGGAACACAGCTACTCCTCCAGATTTATTTTATAATGTATTTTATAACACTTGCTTCTGTTACCTTGCAACAGGCTTGGATCAAAAGGCAAGATAGATAATATTAAAGAAATATTAAATGAATAAAACAGACTCCACTAGTACACTACAGTGCAATTGTAAGCCCATTGTCTGCACTGGATTTAGAAGGGTAAAACTAAGCTGACCATTTCAGTGTGCCTCTTGGACTGCGATGCCTTTTGATCTCACTTCCTCATTCCTCAGCTACCAATGTATGTGTCACAACAACAATCACAGGTCGGTTCCATCAAGGGTGCATTTAACTGCTAATCCTCTCATATGGTATATATGCTGTCATCAATGCTCCCTCTAAGCTGTGGAGTCCTGTGAGCAAAAATTCTACTTTGTGAGTTACTGGAATTAAAGTTGTGAGCAAGCCATTTGGCTACTGCATAAATTAGTTTGCTCTGGAGCCATCCTGCCTGAGCTAAGACAAAAATGTGTGAGCCGGAGGCTTAAAAACTGTGAGCTAGCTCACACGAACTCATCTTAGAGGGAACACTGGCTGTCATGCACCAGGCAATGCTCTCCTGCACGAATCAACAATTAAAAATGCAGTCCAGGAGGGCTGCCGGGTGACCACTGCTCCCTCTAAACTGTGCGCCTGAGCGGCCGCTCATTAACACAGGAAGCCCCGCTCAGCAGCAATCTGGAGCTGCGCAGGGTCTTGCACTGCCTGTTGCCCATTTTAAGATTACATCAGTTATATTCTGCTCAGGATGTGAACTGCTCCACTCATTGGGGGGGGGGGTATTAGAGGGAACATTGCAGGTAACCATGCACTCCTGTGCAGACTAACTCCTCTCAAAGCCCACTGAAATCAGTAGGATCGCACTACAAAAAGGAGTCTTCCCTTGGGTCCATGCAACCAGATGTTTGTTCTGAGATGTCAGTTCCCAGGTGTGCATGGGCCCAATTTGGATCAGGACCATGGCACGCGGTGGGTGGGTGGGGGCCTTATGCCTTCCTCCTGTGCCATTTTTCTGATGCAAAGTGGCCTGGGGTATTCTTTGCCTTGTTGGAGGCTGCGTGTGTACTGATAAGAGTACATGGGAACAAGCCTAAGCAGGTCTTCTCCATAGTAAGTCCCATGTTATTCAGTGAGGCTTACTCCCAGGGAAGTGTCTGTAGGATTGTAGCCTTAGATTTCCCCAGAGGGGTAAATGAAAGGTATGCCACTAGGCATGACTCTGGGGTCTGTGATCCCATCCCCAAAGGCATAATTTAACTGCAACATTGATCGGATTAGACAGATTCATGGAGAATACACCCCATTGATGGCTATTACCGAAGATGATTAAAGGGACAGGGAGGCAGTAAACCTCTCCATTATAGCAGTGCTAGGAGGCAACATTAGAGGAAGGCCTTGACCTCTATGGTCGCCCTCCGGGGCAACTGGCCAGCTACCTTGTGAACATGGATGCTGGACTAGCTAGACCAGTGATGCGATCCAGCAGCGCAACTCAAAAACCAGCAGTGCGTTGTGAAGTGGGGGATACAGAAAGAGGTTTTATTGCTCCCCCCCTTTCCCTGGCCTTAAATCAGCGGCAGGGTGCATCTCATGTCGGGCGTTCGGAATGGGGGGGAAGTGAGCCCCCCCTTCTCGCCCAGCGCCGCAGCCCTGATCCATTGTGCAGCTGAATGACACGCATCCCCAGCATCACGTGTGGCTCGGTTTACCTGGTTACCACAAGAGTCTTTGTTGTTTGGGCGGCGGCAACAGACTCTTCCATCCACGGGGGCGGTGGGGGTGGGCGGAAGGACCCAACCCCGACTCGGTCCCCGGCTAGGCTCCTCCTTTGGCCCGGATCGGGTCTCGGCCGTGTGAATGCAGGCGCGCGAGGGAGCGGAGGGCTGCCGCGAAAGAGTTAAGGCGGGCCCCCCTCCCTCTCTCCCTCCCTCGCCGCCGTCTTGCGGCCGCCCCGTCGGGGAGGATGATCTCAGCCAGCATGTGACGCCCGAGCGTGGCACGCTTCGCGCCAGACGTACCGCCGCGGCAGCCCGAGCAGCTCGGCGAAGCGGCGGCGCGACTCCAGGCTGGCGATCGGCGCTGGGCTGGCCGGAGGCGGCGGCGGCCCGGTGGCGGCG
>NW_015167531.1:981668-1010182 GCF_001447785.1 Gekko japonicus | reverse complement strand
GGACCCGTGGAGGGGAACAGTTCCTGAGATTCCACCTGGAGCTCTGGGGAGATGGAGAGAGGCGGTAGAGTCAAGTACCCAGTGACCTTCTTGCCCACTTTTTTTGGTGTGTCTACAGAAGGGGTCTCCGGAGCCACTTCATGAGTTGTGAAATAGGGTGTGTGTGTATATGACTGTCCCACAGCAGGATATAGTCGTATCTCTCTCCTCTCTTTCCCCCCACAGAATTTCTTTTTCTTGCTTGTGAGTCACAGAGCAGGAGGACTCAGGTAGGTTCTCTCAGGCAGGGGAACTCATGGGCAGCAAGGGCAGGACTTCAGTGGGAAGCAGACAAAGGGACCGAAGATACCCTCTCTTTGTAGGGGATGCTGAGAGAAAAACCCTTAATCCACCATAACCAGATAAAACTTTTCTGGATTTAGGATTAGTAGTTTGCCCTGAGGCGGTGGTCCTGGAGCCATGCACACCAAAGTACATTTAGGCAGCCCCAAAATGTACATAAACCATATGCAGGTCTTGTGCGGTATAATGCACACGCGTCTACTTGCTGACTTTCTCACGGGCGATGCAGCCATCAGAAGTTACCCTGACACACTTTGCGTAGTTTGGAGCTCTCGCCCTTGTTGCCAGTGGTGAATGACTGTATCCCGAGCCAGGCATGGAGCATCGATTGACCTGTGAAGAGTTCCTTCTGGCCCCTGTTTTTCTATCTTAAG
The DNA here is from genome assembly GCF_001447785.1 of Gekko japonicus. Taxonomy (NCBI): domain Eukaryota; kingdom Metazoa; phylum Chordata; class Lepidosauria; order Squamata; family Gekkonidae; genus Gekko; species Gekko japonicus. Next base: position 1,009,466 of record NW_015167531.1, on the reverse strand, counting down.
AAAACAGGAGGCGTCTTTGCATTGGAAGGAACCGGTTGCAGCAAGAGCCTGCTGTGGATGCCGCTTTTGGAGGAGAGATGCAAGCGCTTGCTGTTGGTAAGCTGGCATCCCTGGAAGCTTCTCGACCCTGAGCCAGGGATGTGATCCAACCATTTTGGCTTCCCGTGGCTGCCCCTTTTAAAGTGCAAATTCCCAGTTGGCTCAGTTGGCAGAGGAGGCGGGAGGTAAATGTGGTACCTCAGCTCTCCCAGGCAGGTGTGTCCCCTGGCACCCAGCGCTTTACTTGAATGTGGCACAGAGGAACAGAGCAGAGAGATGTGCAGGCTCAGGGGATGGTAAGGCAGAAAACCTATCAGAACCAGAAGCAAGTCTGCTTGAGTTCACCAGAGCTATAACATTGCCTTGAAGCTATATTTCTCCAGCTGCTGACACCAGACCTTTTAAAAACCAATCTGGAAGAAAGCCGCTTGGATTTCACCAAGAACATTTGCTGGAGTGAAGATCTCTGGCACTGAAAACTAGAGTGTGCTCTTTTTTCCTACTTTTGGGTTGGGTTGTCTTCAAATAGGGCTGTCCACGCACAGGCATCTTGCCTGCGTTGATCAGTGTTTTGAAATGATTTGGCTCAATGGTAGGCATATGCTTTGCAAGGGACGGGTCCTGCGTTTAGTCCCTGGTATCCTCGGTGTCTTCATTGAGGAGGATCGTGGCCAGCCAGTGCTGGGGAAGATCGTTCTCAGCTTCAGAGCTTCTGTCAGTCAGAGCAGACAACCCTGAGCTAGATGGGACCAGACCAACCATCTGACTTCTGATAAGGCAGGAAAAAGTTATAAACAGCCGTGTTGGCCTTCTCAGAATCCAGAACAAGATGCTAAATCCAGTTTGTGCCTTTTATCAAGGACAAACAAAACAATAACGACATTGAATCAACTTGCACATGTTGTGCATTGTTTTGGTCGGCCCTACTAAAAGGTGTAATGTAGATTTTGTGTCTTGTTCTCATAAGGCAGTCTCTTATATTCGTGTTGCTGGACATTAAACCCATGGCTCAGAGGTAGAGCACATGTTTTGTATGCATAGGGTCCTGAGTTCCATCCCTGGCACCTCCATTTCAAAAAATCTCAGGTAACAGGTGTTGGGAAAGACCAGTTTTGCCTGCTGCCCAGAGAGCCAGTGCCAGTCAGTGTTGACAGTTACTGGGCTCCATGAACTGGTGATCTGACCCAGCATAAAGCAGCTTTGTGTGTTAATATAATTTTGGGCTAATCCACTGAAGGCAAAGCCCACAGAGGAGGGTTGCAGCTCCTGTTGGTATCAGTGCAAACCAGGCATGAGATTCCTTTTTGAATGACTCACTTTGGGAACGCTTCTGAAAGTTTCCCCGTTCTTAGTGCTTTTTGGCTGTCTTGATCCAGGCGGCGGCTTCCCACTCTCCTGTGTGTGTATGGTGTGGCGCATGATCAGGAGCCTGAAAAGTGTCCTGGGAAAAGGCAGATTGCTTTCCCCCACAGAGTACTCGTGTGCTCTGTGTGGGAAGGCAGCTGTGTAGACCAGCAAGGAATCAGTTGCTCCTGTTGCCTACGAAACGTCATGCTTCAATAAATCTGTTTGTCTCAAAGGTGCCAGAAGACCATACTTTTTGCAAAGCGGTTGTAGGCAGCAAAGCACACTGCGTGTCCGAACAGCAGAGATTGAGAGCCCTGAAAAGCACACAGGGTCTCTGAGGTCTTTGGGGCTCGACCTTTTGTGGGATTTTTAAAACACACGATGCATTAAGTGCCTTGGAGCCTTGCTCACAGTCTGTGCACAGATAGTGAGAATGTTGTTAGGATGGAGCAGAAACAACAGAAGAGTCTTCATGGCAACTGAAGACTCGCAGAATGATTGGGGCGAAAGCTTTTGTGGAGTAGAGCCCACTGCCCTGGGTTTATTTGTTGGTTTGCTTGCTGATATCCACCTTTCTGTTCCAAAAGAATGCACAGATGCAGAACTAAATATGATAGGAACATCATTCAACAAACCATTAGTTGACAAAATGCAAAGAAGCAATGCAGAACTAAATATGATAGGAACATCATATAACAAACCGTTAACAAAATGCAAAGAAGCGTGTCATGTTACTTGCAGTTCATATACATTCAGAAACCGAGGGGGGGGGAATCACTTCCATCTCCCAGGCTGCTTTGCAGCTGACTTAGAAGTCACCATTATTGTTCACACAAACAAATTCAAGGGAGAGCCTGACATGAAATTGTTGAACTGGAATTTTTTAGGAAGTTATTTTCTATTTGCTATGGAGTTGGGATCATTGTGGGTGAGGCTCCTCACTACGTATATCAAATAAGCATAGCAGAGATTTAAGGTAGATCAAGATGGGTAGCCATGTTAGTCTGTCTGTAGCAGTAGAAAAGAGCAAGAGTCCAGTAGCACCTTAAGGACTAACAAGATTTGTGGCAGGGGAGGAGCTTTCGTGAGTCACTGCTCACTTCTTCAGATTTAAGGGTGATTCTGTTGGCACCAATTACTGCTATTATGAATGTTTCCCCGTGCTTATCGTGTGTCTGTTAGAACTTTGTATAGAAACGCCTTTTGGTTCTACCATTCTTTCTGTACTGGTATGTGTAATATGTGCATGTGTGTGTCAGGAACTTTAAATTCCACCTGCCGAGCAACATATGGCATGTCTCTGACCGAACTGGGCTCTAGTTCATGAGGCCTCAGTGAATCTCTTGTGGCTTTAAGGTGCCCCAAAACTATTTGTTGCTGCCACGGTGGCTCCTTTTAGAAGTTAGGAAGCGAAAAAGACTTTTTGATCAAACAAAAGTGCATGTGAGTCCGTTGTTAGGGCTTACAGCAGGCGTTCCAGGGCTCAGAATTTCCCAGCTCACCTGGAGGATAGATGGGTGCAGCAGGCTTGGAGAGGGCGGAGTTCCATGGTGAGGAAAACACCACACAGATTCTGTCACTGGTTTCATTGTCCCAGTTTTATTAGCGCTGCGGGGCTGTGGTTAAGGTCCCCCAACCTCTGCCACAGAGCGGCAAAGTCCGTTTTCTCTGATGGCCACCCCCAGGAGTGTGGCACCACGGGCTTTAATGGATGCCACACAAGCCTTGTTCTCAAGCTCTTCTGGACCCACTTCGGTCCTCTCATTCCCCCTCAGGAGGCATCAGGTGAGGAGGTGGCCCTGGCCCCGGAATCAGCCAAAGAAGCTGCCAAAGAAGCTGGGTATTTGATTATAAATATGTAATATTTAAAACTGTTACACAAAACACGGGAGGCATCAGGTGAGGAGGTGGCCCTGGCTCCGGAATCAGCCAAAGAAGCTGCCACTGATTATAAATATGTAATATTTAAAACAGCTACACAAAACACGCAAACACATAGAACACTCTGTCACACAGTGGCCAAAAATGAGACAACACCAAACCAAACAGAAAAAGTCTTCACCTGCTGGTGGAAGACAATAATAGAAAGAAATACATGAAATCTTCCTGGCTCAGGAAGAAGGAGGAGAGATTGGATTTATAGCCCACCCTTCACTACCCAAGGGAGTCTCAGAGCGGCTTACAATCTCCTTTCCCTTCCGCTCCCCACAACAGACACCCTGTGAGGTAGGTGGGGCTGAGAGAGCTCTGAGAGAACTGCTCTTGAGAGAACAGCCCTGAAAGAACTTGTGAGTGACCCAAGGTCACACCAACATAAGAACATAAGAGAAGCCAATGCTGGATCCGGCCAATGGCCCATGTAGTCCAACACTCTGTCACCCAGTGGCCAAAAATACCAGGTGCCATCAGGTCCAGCAGTGGGGCCAGGACACTGCATGTAATGAAGTGGGGAATCAAACCTAGTTCTCCGAGATTAGAGTCCATACTCTCAACCACTACACCAAACTGGCTCTCAAGTTTTGGCACCACACCAAGACGGCCCCTTCTCAGGTTGCCACTCAACTGGTCTTTGATGGCCGGGGCACCTGAAGGAGGGCCTCCAAAGATGACCAGAGTGGACGGGTAGGTTTGTCTTTAAGATATGCTGGCCTCAAGCCATATAGGGCTTTAAAGATCAATACCAGCACCTTCAATTGAGCCTAGAAGCAAATTGGGAGCCAGTGTAGACAGACCAAGATTGGAGTAATTATGTTTCCTATGAGCCACCATTCCTGCCACAGCATTCTGTATTAACTGAAGTTTCCAGACAGTCTTTCAGGGCAGCCCCACATCTCTGGTACTTGACGGCCTTCATGTTACAGGCCTAGGGATGCTAAAGGGTGCGTTTCTTGCACTTACAAAAAATGAACCTCTACATGCCAAATGCCACTGGAACTTCTTAAGCAGTTGTGATGGATGGCATGTAGAATGCTGATTGACGTGCAAGTGATGCTGAGTAAATCAGCAATCAATTTTTACTGCCAGTGACTTGTTAGGATTATAGGAATGAGCCCCTGTCAGTTTGTTCCATTCAGTAACTACATTCATCTAGCATACTTTTGATGTTAAATAAATTTAAAGTAGCAGCCAAACTTACATTGACTTGGACCATTGATTCACTGTTGATAGATCTAATAGTGGCTCCTCTAGGTCTCAGGCAGAGAAGCGCTTTCCCATTTCCTAATACCGGAGATTAAATCTTGAACCTTCTGTATGCAAACCAGTTGCTCAGTCAGTGAGCTACAGCTCCTCTCAGTTGCAGCTATGTAAACTTTACGGTTTCAGCTGTGTAAATGACCGCTTGCATGGTTACCTAGAGCAAGTCAGAATTGCCCCCAGGTGACCTGGCATAGAATCTCAGAAGAGGTAATTATTTTTCTTTTACATATTGGTGGTATACCTCCAATAACCACAACAGATGTCTGGTCAAGTGCGCTGGTACAGTATGTTGTGGGCTGATGCTTTTTGTGGACTGTTTAAGAGGAAGTGGATAGAGAGATTTGTTTTTCCTCTTTCTGTCACGATACTAGAGTTTAGGGTCATCCTGTGACATTGACTGGCATAGATTCATGACAGACTAAAGAAAATGCATCATGCATGTAAGTGTGCACAGTTATCTATAATTAGCAAATGGAATTCACTGCCTCAAGATGTGGTTGGGACAGCTTTAAAAACAGATCAGCTTTTGTTACCTGCTTACTGGGTCCCCAGAAAAATCTAGGTAGCCACTGCTGGAAAATGGATCCTGGGGTAGATGGGACCTTTCATTTGACCAAATTTCTTCTTGTTTTCTATTGCAAGGCTTGGCTGTTATATGGTCATGGAAGATTCTTGTATGCAAACATAGTAGTTACAACTACTAATAACAACTACCTTGGAGTTTGTGTTAATAATCCCTCCCTGCAAGGTTTAGTGTAGAGTGCCACCAGTCCTGTCATTATGATACACTAGTGGGGGGGCTCATGAGACTCGTGGAGGGATCCCATCCCCCCCATTGCTAAACCTGGCGCCAACAGGGGCTGGGAGCCAATCTGACCCCGGAGCCACTCCTGGCATCCACTGCCACCACAGCTGAACCCAGAGCAGCTCCTGGCATCTACTGCAGCTGGGTCCAGAGCAGCTCCCAGTTTCACCCACTGCTCCGGCCAGTCCCAAAGCAGCTCCTGTTGTTTGCCACTACCATATCTGGGCCCAGAGTCCACTGCTGCCAGCTCTGTGGAATCAAGGTAAGTCCATTGTCTGCGTGTGCACAGAGACCATGCTCTTTTATCTGGAGGGGAATTTAAACCTCCCCCCATATATATGTTTAAGATTTCAGGTTTTTCTGCAAGCCTGGGTGGTCCCCCAAGAGTGCAGGAAAATGTGTTTAGTGTCAATGTGGCCCCAATTTGCAGATTTAATTATCCACAGAAGGGGGCCACACATCACATTGCTGTTAGATAAATAAGACTAATACGAACAGAGCCTAGTCTTCAGTAATCTCTGGTTGAACCTTTGGAGGTGGGGACATTAGTACTACTATGTAAGAGTAGTTTGGGGGGGAGGGTCCCAGTTCAAGATTCACCACAATTTCATGCATCTCAGGTAGCAGGATTTGGGAAAACCGGGTTTGATTCCCCACTCCTCCACATGCAGCTGGTGGTGTGACCTTGGGTCAGTCCTAAATTCTTTCAGAGCTGTTCTCTCAAGGGCAGTTCTTGACAGAGCTCTCTCAGCCCCACCTACCTCATAGGGTGTCTGTTGTGGGAAGGGAAAGGGATTTGTAAGCCGCTCTGAGACTCCTTCGGGTAGTGAAGGGCGGGGTATAAATTCAATCTCCTCTTCCTCTTCCTCCTCTGTTCAAGACCCACCTCATGTTATCCTGCTCCAGGTTGTGTTTGATGATGCCATTCTAAGCAGTGTTACACCCTTCTAAATCCATTGGCATCAGTGGGTTTAGAAGAGTGTCATTCTGCTACATCAGGGATGGGCATGAGTTGGGACTGGGAGGGTGTTTTCAGTGATATCCACTAGCTGTTCTAATGTTTGCTTTGTCCTGCACCAGTGGGGGCTTCAATTTCCTTTGCAAGTGACACCATTCACTCAGTCAGGTAAAATGTTGAGAAAAAATTCAAACAAAACTAGCAGTGAAAAGCAGAGAAGTGAACCCTCTGAGAGAAAAATGTCAGGAGAAATGAAATAGGGACTGTTCACCTGCCTCTACCGCGGTGGTTGACATTCTCCCAGCCAATTGCAGAAAGGCCCAAGTGTGGAAGGAGCCAGTATGGGATGAAGAATTTGGTACCCTGAGAAACTCTTGTTTATATTATTTCCAGCTCTTGTGATGCCAAGCACAGAGTTGGTGTTTGCAATATATTGGCTGTGTTTGCTGAAGACGCAGAAGCCCAGCGAAGATTTCCCATTGTGCTGGCGTGTTATTAGCCACCTTCCCACTGCCTCTGTTATTTTCTCTCCTGCTGCTTCCTAAGTTATTTTCCCTCATTCTTACTATGTCTGTCCTTTCCTCTGTGCTTTCTCTGGCCACACTACTGGCTCAAAAAGAAAAACTCACTAGCTCCTCTGAAAAGAGAAAACATCATACAAAATGGGTATTTGATTGTGAAAGGGCCCTTTGGGAGCACACCCACCCTAAGGAGATCTCCTTGGTTTTCTCCATGGTTTGACTGTTACTTCATCATAAAAAGTTGTTGGGCTGACTTGATTTAAAAAATGGCAGATGTCCATTTCTAGTTTGACTCTGGAGTAAATGAGGATTTAGTCTGCATTACATTGGCCATGTAAATAGTTTGACTCTGGAGTAAATGAGGATTTATTTAGTCTGCATTACATTGGCCATGTAAGCAGGGCCGTGGGTGAATAAGTGGATCCGCACACATAATTGTTCACAGAAAAGTATGCCTTACAGTACAAGCCTAAGCAGAGTTATACTCTTTTAAGTCTATTGGAGTTAAAGTTGACACAGCACATCATATTAAACTAAGCCATTTGAAGGCTGTCCGTTATAAAGATACCTGGGTAATCTCTAAAAACAAGCCACGGTTTAGGAAACTTAACCATGGTGAGGTGTGATGTCTGAACAGACAAACCATGGTTTGCAGTCAGCCAGCAAACTAGAATCAGAATCCCCAGTTTGAAGTGGGTTTACAAACTATGGCTTTGTGCTGATTACAGCTTGGCAGGGTATCTGAGTTGGGGTAAAAACACAGTGAAAGCCTTCTTTCTGCCTCCAGAAGTTGCTGTAACATGGAATTTACTAGTTGATCTACCTATGGTTGGTGTTCTAACCATGGTTTGGTGTGATGTCTGAATTATGCCTTGTGACACCAATAAGAACCTTCTGTAGGTATTTTTTTTAATAGTCAAGAGCCTACCTTACCAGATAGAGAAGTGAACGGTGAAGATTATACAGATCCAGTCGGGGAGGATTGTTTTTCAAGAGGAAATGGAAAAATAAATAATCACATACAGAAAACAGGGAGTTGATGGAATAAAGCAGTCACAAGGGGCCTTAGGTATAGACCCATTCAGGAACACCTCACTCTGTGAGGTTAATACTCTGTTGGCATGGCACTACATGTGAGATAAGTACAGTTTGTAATGATTTGACAAATTAGTTCAAGCTATAAGAGAATGGATAGGATCAGTCAAAGCATTCCAGTTTGGCAGTATCAAGATCTGTTTGTCTACAAACCACGGTAATTTTATTTGCATACAGTGGATTTGTGGCCAGAAATGCAATATCCTTGAGGGATTGAAAAATTCACCACCTGGTTTCTTTGGGTTGCCATTTCTAATCCCTAAGCTCTGAATGCTTATATAGACTTGATTGGCTGGCACACTGGTCTGTGGACCCATCAAATACTGTCAAACTTTCTGTTCTGTTAAGATTGACACTATAGAGTAGTTATATAGATACTGGCTGGAAATAATGGTACTGTCATTTGCGTAGTAAAGGACAGAAGGGGCAGCTGCTTGCTCCTGCAGCAAGCCTAATCAAGGGCAGATCAAGCAGCCTAGAAAAGTCTCTCCTATTGGCCACTTTCCAGTATGGTGTTCTGGTTAGAGCATTGGAATAGGATATGGAAGATTTGAATCTGAGTCCCCACTCTGCCATTGAAGCTCGCTGGGTGACTCAGGGCGAGTCGCTGCCTCTCAGTCTGAACTACCTCGCAGGATTGCTGTTGTGAGAATAAAACAGAAAAGAGGAGAATGTTGGTTTAAGCTAGGTTGGGTCCCTGTTGGGAATAAATATCTAGACAAATAAATAGATATCAATAATTACAGGGATCTCCAAGCAAGAAGAATGGCTGCAGCTGAGCTTTTGAAATGGTTGGCTGTTATTCTGTTTTGTATCTGTTTCGGTTTCATTTAAAAACATGTTTTGAAATTGTAGGCTGACCCTGATGTTCCAAGATAAAAGCCAACTAAAGGGTTAGTGAAAATACCTAAACGTTATTACAGTTCATTACATTTTATATGAAAGTCAATTTCATTACTGCACCGTGTCTCATTTGTTTTTGTAATTAGCATAAGGGTTGAACTTGTTAACGATAAATTATTGTTTTCTTCTTTTAATAAAAGTGAATGCTTTGACAATATTTGACCAGTCAAGTGGCCATACAATCGGCCCTGGACTTCATTATCTTAGGCAGAGAACAATTACTATTCCATTGCTACATTTACAACGTTTTGGCTTCTTCTTGCTGAAGATCCTTATCCACGGCTTAGAGCTATGATGTTGTGACAGGTAGCTGACTCCATCTTAGTTACCCTCTCCAAACACTGGGTCCAATTTTTGTTTCCACATCCTCATCTCATGCAACTTACAACTCCCTCAAGCAGCTCTCTGGGTAGGTGGTATGTACATTTTCAAAAGAAATAAAATATGTTAATAGGCCCAAGCCCATTGTCCGTTTCCTGTGCATCATTATTTTGAGGGCCAAAGTGCACATGATGCTTGAGTTCCATGATTTGAACTCAAAATCTATTGTGTGTCTCCTTGAGTGCCATGATTTGAACTCAAAATCTATTGTGTGTCCCTTAAAAAGCAAGCACAAGTGGAGGACAGGACATATCTAGATTGAAGACACGGTACTGAGGAATAGGGGGCAGACCAAAACGGCTACCCTCTGAAACGATGTTCCACCTTTGTGTTTCCTAACTAGCGGTTTTTCACCCCAATTGCGCAAACATGCAGCCACATGCCAACAGGGTAACCTGGGGTCAGTCACAGTTATCCCGGAGTTGTTCTCTCAAGAGCAGTTCTCTCAGAGCTCTCTCAGCCCCACCTACCTCACAGGGTATCTGTTGTGGGAAGAGGAAGGGAAGGAGATTGTTAGCTGCTCCGAGACTCCTTCAGTAGTGAAGGACAGGGTATAACACCAACTCCTCCTTCCTCCTCCTCCTTCGTCTTCTTCTTGTTGTTCTTCTTCCTCTTCCTCTTCTTGCCTTGGGCCCATTGAAGGTTCATGCTGGTTGTGGACCTCCTTGAGCCCCCTTGTATGGTAGGAAAGGTGGGAGGTAAATACGTTAACAAATGAGTACAAATCTCCTGTCCCTCCTCCTCCTTGCATCTGCTTTTTACAACTCTAAAATTCCAATCAAAGTCATGGGGAGTTTAACCCCAGTAGCAGTTGGTCACGTCTCTACCTTGTTACCTGCATCCCTTCCTTGCCATAGAGGGAGATAACAGAACACAGTGTGGCTGTTCATTGACCTTAATTTCTGGGTCCCTTTGGCAAGTTAGTGTGTGCTTTGAAACAACTTTGAGAGGTGTTGAAGGTCCTCAGATGGAAGACTCCGCCAGGCACAATCAGAGTCTTGGCTGCTGTGCACTGAGAGAATAAAGCCATCCAACTCTTCTGGTGAATTTCCAAGTCTAGGATGCAGATGAAAATAAAAACGGCACACTAGAATAATTAACTAGACAAGGCACACATAGCCCGACTCCCACCCCTACCTCACCATCTGTGACAATCTCTGCCGTTCCTTCGATCTCCGCCTTATCGCATCCCCGCCATCCATCTCTTTCTCGCTTCATTTGGGTTGATGAACGACGCGCGGTCAGTCCGCGTTGTAGGTCAGATCTAAAACAGTGCATCACGTAACCATATGCATGTTGCCGTGACGATTCCATTCCTGGGGAAAATGCTTGGAGATTAGATCATGTGCCGAGACTGGATATGATTCTTTGTGGGGTTTGATCGGAGGAAGAAAAATGGAGTAGAAGGATTATTACAGGGTTAATCCTGGAAAGGCTGGCGCATGGCCCACCTGCATAAGTTGTTAGAAAGGAGGAGGGAAGGTGCTGTGAGATCAGTAGTACAGCATGAACTTTTGTGAGCAGACAGGCTCAGGTTCAGTTCCTGGCATCCTCAGTTAAAAGGATCTCTGGCAGCATGACCAGGAGAGACCTCAGCTGAAGGCTTTGGATGACTGTTGTTGTTCAGTTGCACGGTCGAGTCCAACTCTTTGCGACCCCATGGACCACATCATGCCAGGCCCTCCTGTGCTCCAGAGTTTGCTCAACTTCATGTTCGTTGCATCTATGACACTATCTAACCATCTCATCCTTTGCCGTCCCCTTCTTCTTTGACCTTTAATCTTTCCCAGCATCAGGGTCTTCTCCAGTGAGTGCTCCCTTCACATTTGGTGGCCAAAGTATTTGAGCTTCAGTTTCATTATCTGGCCTTCCAGGGAACAGTCAGGGTTGATTTCTTTTAGGATTGACTGATTTGATCTCCTTGCAGTCCAAGGGACTCTCAAGGGTCCTTGGATGACTGCTGCACATCAAAACAACCAGCGTTATGTAGATCGGGGTCCCCCCTGTTGTGCCCGTGGGCACCATGATACTTGCCAACACCTTTGCTTGCCAGCACCTTTTCTGCCACCCAACAATATTTGTAGAAAGTGGGTGGGGTCAGGTGTTTTTTTTTGTCTAGCAATACTTCTGATTGGCTGTGCAGATTTTTTTATAGGGTTGCCAGGCCCCTGGTCCAGGTGGGGGTTCCCCTGCTTCTGCAGGCTCCTTTCCACCCCTAGCCAGCTGGCCGGTGGGGGGAAATCCCACCTGCAAATGCCCCTGAACATGACGTAATGACTTCACCCAGAAGCAACGTCATCCCATCGCCAGCATCAGGCGGTGATGCTCTAGTTTTAGGGCAAAACTTTATGGTAAAGTTGGGCTCAATCCATAGAGTTTTGTCAAAAAACTAGAGCATCACCACCACCCCGATGTGAGTGATGTGATGATGTCACTTCCGGGTGATATGATAGTGGCGTGTACGCCAGAAGATCCCAGGACGGACCCTGGAGCCCTGCACTGGCAGCCCAGATAGGACCTGGCAACCCTAATTTTTTTAGATGTTGCTTTGGCAGCAGCAACCACTACAGCACAAAGACCTTCACTGTACGACTGAAGGTAAACTGCTGCAGCCATTTTGTGGCTGCACACACCATGGTCTCTTAGAATTCCAAAGGTACCCGCAGGCTCAAAAAGGTTCGGGACCCCTAAAGATGAACCAGTTGTCTCCCGTGCTATGGATAGGGCAGTTTCATATACTCCAAGGATATTCTCAGTTTGAGAGTCTACCTGGAAGAAAAAGTCTTAACCCAATGCCCCATTGATCGAAGCAGGACGTATGTCTTTCAAGCCACCTGAGTAAAGGATTATATATAAATAGATGGTCCCTTTTTCTGTTCCCGAAGACGTTGTGGGGCAGTTTAGGCTGAGAGAGTGCTACCAACTGGTTTATTTATTTAGATAGTTATACCCAGGGCTTTTTTTTTTTTTTTGTGGTGGTAAGAACATAAGAGAAGCCATGTTGGATCAGGCCAGTGGCCCATCCAGTCCAACACTCTGTGTCACACGGTGGCCAAAACCCAGGTGCCATCAGGAGGTCCACCAACAGGGCCAGACTCCAGAAGCCCTCCTAGTGTTGCCCCCTAAGCACCAAGAATACAGAACATCACTGCCCCAGACATAGTGTTCCAGACTATACCCTGTGGCTAATAGCCACTGATGAAGCTCTGCTCCATATGTTTATCCAATCCCCTCTTGAAGCTGTTTATGCTTGTAACCACCAACACTTTCCGCAGCAGTGAATTTCACTTGTTAATTACTCTTTGGGTGAAGAAGTACTTCCTTTTATCTGCTCATGAATTTCATTGAGTGCCCGTGAGTTCTTGTATTGTGCGAATGGGAGAAAAGTACTTCTCTCTCTACCTTCTCTATCCCATGCATAATTTTGTAAACCTCTATCATGTCACCCCTCAGTCGTCCTCCAGGCTAAAGAGCCCTAACCTCTTTAACCTTTATTCATAGGGAAAGTGTTCCATCCCCTTAATCCTTTTAGTTGCCCTTTTTCTGCACCTTTTCCAATGACAGATTTTAAGGCACTGAACCACAAATCTTACTGGTTTGCTTGTCCACACAAACCCCTGTTCGTAATTTGCTTGCATGTTCACACACTAATATTTATTTATTTACTTCATTTATACCCTACCTTTCTCACGAATGGGGACCCAAAGCACTTTACATCGTTCTCCTCCTCACCATTTTATCATTTCAACAACCCTATAAGTTAGTTGAGGGTATGTGACTGGCCCAATGTCACCCAGCAGGTTTCCATGGCAAAGTAGGGATTCAGGCCTGGTTCTCTCTCATATCCTAGTCCAATCTGGGGGATTCCAATCCTTCCCCAGTTTCTATAAGTTTACATGTCGGGTCACCTGCAGATGATTCTCACTTGCCATAAATTAACAGACACGTAGCATTTGCAGGCCCAGCACCTGTCAGATGTATTATTTCTTAACCATATTTAGTATTTTGTAACTCCCTAAACCAATCGTGTCGATAACTGAGGATATGGAAAAATTATAAATGTAAACAAATTTGGGTTAGAATATGTTCATTTAAACTTTAGCCAAACTTTCTTCATAATTCCAAAGCCATCCGTTCTGCCTTTCAAAGCAAGTCCCTCTGGGAAGGGAAAACAATCACTAGAACTCCTTGCAGCAATTTAATTTGACTGAACAGCAAACTGGCACTGGGAAAGCACAAGGTTATTTGCTAATGTAACCCTTTCAAGGCATGTGTGTGCGCGTGCGACAACTGGGTTTCTGAGAGTCAAACTATATCCAGTGCTGGGAGATCTGCGTTTGGATCTTCTCAGTGTTTTTTTTAAAAGAAACCTGATTCAGATTGGGCCAATAGGCCCACAGACGAGAGGGGATTCAATCATTCCATTGAAACCCACCCACCCACCCTCCTTTGCTGCTAATCAGTCTTGGAAGGGGAAAAAACGATGTGTAAAAGCTGGGTGCCTGCTTTTTCATTCATCTCCCTGGGGTTAATAATAGCAGGTGGTGGGGCAGAGGAGAGAGGAGAGTTCAGTTTTAATTGACCAAACAGTGTAGGCTTTTTTCCTCTCCTTCCGCACCTTCAAGGTACTTTTTGAAAATGTTGGAAAGATCCGGCCACATTTTTGTGAGCTTCTCATTTAGTTTGCTTTTGAAAATATGTAGCTAAGAGGGGGCCAGTCAGCAGGGCTGGGGCTGGGTTGCCTTCCTGTCTCCTTTGTGGGCTTCCTAGAAGCATTTGGCTGTCCAGTGTTGGAAGCAGCGTGCTAGGCTGGATGATTCTTTGGTCTGATGCAGATGAACTTTTCATCCCCCCCCCGTGCCATACCTGCAATGACTCGAATGCATGATCCGCTTATAATTGTTCTCTTTTGCCTTCTGCCTTGCCCCAAACAACGGTTACATGTGCATTCAGGAGAGATCGAGAGTCACTGTGAGGTTGTCTATTATGTGTGGAACCACCCTGTAACCTCCTAGTTTGGGCATTAAAAGTGCTGTTTTGCAAACACACAGCCTTGCATTCTTTCATTCTGCTTTCTTGCGCTTTCTCATTAGCAGAGCCTTGAATATTTGGGTGCTCACCCACCCTTTCCAGAGCTAGGCGACTTGACTCCCAGGCTTCTGCTGTGTCTCTGGTTTGCAAACTCTTATGTGGGGGGGGCTGTCGCGCTCCACGGATTGCAGCTGTTAAATATGCAATCTGACATCACCTTGAAAGGCCCAGCCAGGCTCGTTTGTGCCAGTCTGGCATGGGAGCGTGGGGTTGTATTTTGCTCCATCAGCCTAGATGTGGCACAGCATGTTAAATTAAAACCCTGCATTTCCCTGCCAGCGCCACCACTAGCCTGGTCCCATGCCAACAACGCTGCCAGTCACTTCCCACGCCATCAGCTTACCCAGCCTTACGCTGAGATGCTCCGTCAAAATTTTTCGGCGGAGTTAATTATCTGCATTCAAATTGGACTGATAAGATTTCCGGAGGCATCTCCCACTGAGCTGTGCAGAAGTCCAAAAAAACAGCTAAGGGCTTGGAGGCATTGCCCCAGTTATGGGACTAGGCCAGCTGACTCAGCAGTGGGCAATGTTTTTACATGACAAACAGCGGAGCACTTTCCCCCGCCCCTTAAAAAGCCCTGAATCTCACATCTGCTGCATTTGACTCAGTCGCTATTACCAAGAACAAAGTTTTGTTCTGTCTCCCTGGTGAGGCTGAACAGAAGAAAACCTTCTCATTGCTCAAGAATCCCAGGTAGCAACCCTCTGGGGCAGAAATATGGACTCACAAAAATCGCTGTGAGCATCGTCTCTGTATCTAAGGCTGCATCCGTAAGGCTGTTTTGCTCTGCCAGGGTCTCACAGCTGGAACGGTGTTTTTCAGAGCCTCTACACAACATTGTCCACCTATTGTCCACTTTGCAAGGTTTCTCCTCCACACACCACTGGAGTGCTTTTTGCCAACTCTTGTTATAACTTAAAATATCACTGTAGCTTTTCTTAAGCCAACAAAAAGCAATCTGGGGGGCATGTGTATGGGGGGGGTGTTAACAGCCATAAGGGGATGAAGAAGGAAAGTACAGAAGAAACTTACACATGGAAATTGCATCACCCCTGTGAATGCTTTTGTATTCAGTACCGTGTGTAGGGTTGCCAATGTCCAGGTGGGGCCTGGAGATAATTCCAATATTTGTAAGCCATTTCGGCAGAATTTCCTTCAGCTACCTGTGATCCTCTCAGCCTGGAAAACCAGGTGATGCTGGAAGGCCAATCTCTTGCTACTAAGGGATATAAAACCTTCCATCAGTCTGGGCAGCTCCTTGCTGGACAAGGAGGTTGCCAACTCTGGGTTTGGAAATACCTGGAGATTTGAGGGATGGAGCTTAGGGAGGGCAGAGTTTGGAGAGGAACCTCAAGCAGGGTACAGTGCCAGAGTCCACCCTCCAAAGTAGTCATTTTCTTCAGGAGAACTGATCTCTGTTGCCTGGAGATCCGTTGTAATAGTGGGAGATCTTCAGGCCCCACCTGGAGGTTGGCAAACCTAGCAAGACCATGGTTTTCCATTTACACAGCAAGACCCTTACTTTCTAGCCTGCCTGGCTGCCCACCCTCTAGCTAAATGTCCAACACTCAGTGGCTTCTGCCTTTCCTTGCAGGTTAAAAATGGATATGTATTTTGTAAGTAGGAGATGGAGCTCTGTTGAGCATCAG
The DNA here is from genome assembly GCF_001447785.1 of Gekko japonicus. Classification (NCBI taxonomy): domain Eukaryota; kingdom Metazoa; phylum Chordata; class Lepidosauria; order Squamata; family Gekkonidae; genus Gekko; species Gekko japonicus. The sequence continues at coordinate 993,476 of NW_015167531.1, read as the reverse complement.
GAGACAAAGCACCTGAAGAATTAGGACTGGCAAGACCTCTGTCTATTCTCACTCTTGGAGTACATGTCTATGTTTACTTAGGTATTTCTGTTACGCTTTTCTGCCCAGCAGAGTCCAGCTAACAGCACTGTTTTTCATTCTCAAAGCAACAACCAGGTGAGGGAGGGTTAGGCTGAGAGAGTGACTGGACCAAGGTCACCCAGTAAGCTTCCACTGCAAAGCGGGGATCCAAACCTAGATCCCTTAGATCCTAGTCAGGCACTCTTAACCAGGGGTCGTTTCGTAGAAAAAGAGCTAGGGGAACTCATTAGCATAACTCATTAGCATATGCCACACCCCCTGACATAACCAGAAGTGTGTCATAAGGCCACACCCCCTGACATCACCGGAAGTGTGTCATAAGGCCACACCCACCACTCAGTTAGTCTTTGTCTTAAAGGTTAGTCTTAAAGGTGCTATTTGTTAGTCTTAAAGGTGCTATTTGAACTCTTGGACTATTTTGCAGCAACAGACTAACACAGCTACCTCGGGGAAGCTCCTGGATGGGGCTGGGAGTCTTTGTGGAGGCCACGTGGAGTGGCCTCGGCCAGGCAGAGGGGGAGGACGCCAACTTACCCTCCTGCTTCTTCCTCCTTCTGCAACAGAATGAGGCTGGAAGCAGGGGGCGGACGGAAGAAGGGGGCGGGGCTTCGTCGTGTGCCCCGCCTCCCCGCACCTCACCCGGGGGAATGGCAATCCCCCACGATCTCCCCCGAATCGACCTCTGCTCTTAACCACTACCCCACACTGACAAGTTACATCTTGTGTTCTCTCAGCATCAGGCCATGCTAGGGTTGGGTGTCTCCCACTTCCAGGCCCCACCTCCCATCCTTGATCAGCTGGCCGGGGGGGGGGGCTTACCCTGAAAAAGGAGATCCATCTGATGTGCAGCGATGTGTATATGTCACTGCCCGCATGATCTGGAAGTGACATCACACCGGAACATCAGGGCGACACTCTGGGTATTTGGACAAAAACTCTATGGTAGAAGCCAAATTTGCCATGAAGTTTTTAGCCAAATATCAGAGTGTCACCCTGATGACCCGGATGTGATCATGTCACTTCTGGGTCATGTGAGCAGTGATGTGACCATGTTGCTGTACGTTGGATAAGCCTGCCTGTTGCTCCCGGTAAGCCCCCCTCATCCCCCACCGGTCGCCAGGCCACACATAAGAAAGCAGAGCAGGAACTGAAATACAATTCCCAGCAGGAACGAGATTGGATTTGCAGGGAGAACTGGGCACATCTTTAAAAAGGCTGATTGGATAGCAGAACAAAGAAGACCATCTGAAGGAAAGGGGAATGGTGGGAAGATCCAGGGCAGAAAACAAAGAGGGAAGCTAGCTTGGAAGAGGAAGCATACAGAGGTATCTGGGGTGGGGTCTGGGGTCAAACCAGAATGACAGACTAGCTGTTGTTGAGGTGAAGACCCAGATCTGACCCGGAAGTATGAAGGAGGAACACTGTGATCTGGGAGGACACACCTTCTTCCAACTGTCAGGAGTTTGGGTGTAATTTAGGGCATAAAACATCTTCAGGGTCAGAACTTCAGCTAGCCCCAACTGCAAAGGGCCCGAAGGCAGAAGCATAACCTAAGGCAGGCAGGGTTGAGTTCCAGGAAGTCAACCTGGGTTAAGCAGACAAGCACTACAGCCCTCCTTCTGAGATAGGTCCCACACAGACCGATCCAGTCTGCCAAACTAAGGAGGCAACTTGCAAGCCCAGGTTATCTAGGGCCCAAAGATTTGTGATTGGTTTTTAGTGTTGTGTGCTGGGATCCAGTCAGGCAATCTCAAGCCAGGAGGGAAACTGACTTTTGGAGGCCATACTGTCATATGCAAGCTGCAGCAGCTGGCTGTGCGATGGTCCTTGTTAAGGCGCTAGGAGTCCTGCACCGGACGGAGTGGGTTTGCCAGCTCTGGTTTGGAAAATTCCTAGAGATTTGATGTCAGTACCTGGGGAGGGACTTTCATGTCTCCTAGACTCTATACTATACTATAGTCTGCCCTTCAAAGCTGCCATTTTCTCTGGGAGAACTGATGGTTGCACTGAGCTACTTACGTACCTGTTGATGCCAAGAAATGAATGAAAAAAAATGGGTTTTAGGTCCTCATGTTAAAGGTCCTCCAGGTAAGAGGAGATACAACTTTCAAAACAACTTCAGGCTGCCTGATGCCCCTTTCGTTAGAAGTTAATCACCAGCTCCGGCTGCCTGGCCCGTTCCCCACTCATAGGCCTCTGCTCTAAAGTCAAAAGAGTAGGCCAGGCTGTGGGTTTCTTGTTGTAGACCCAGAGTGGGATGTTGGAGATGCTGCCACTTCTGTCTCCATTTGGAGAGCTGCAAATGAGATCAGAGTTTGGCTGCCAGCGTGTTCCATTAGTGAGTCAAATGCTGGCAACGTACAGTCTGGTAATGGCACTGAGCAGCTGAAGATGGCCAAATGAATTTATTGGCAGAGCGGTTTCAAGGGGGTCATGTTGACTCAGAGTCCTAGATTAAGTCCTTGCGGGGAGAGGTCGGTGCTTCTTCTTGCCTTACAGAAAAGCTTAGACTCGACCCCACATCTACTTTTACAGCCTGGTTTTCCCCACATCCTTGCAGGATGTCCTGGAAGGTCATGGTTCAACTCGTAAATTTCTGCTGGTTGGGTCAGTGTAATGCAGTCTCATCCCCCCCCCTGCCCAAAGCTAGGCCTGTTCATCAAATTATGCTTTAGACTAGACCAATAATTCCCAAACATAGGAATCTCTCTTATTCTGAGACACCCTGACGGCATTTAAGTATTGTCTGCTCAGACTGGAAATGGCTGTCCAGGATCTTGAGCAAAGGAAGGCCTTTTCCCCACATCCTTGCAGGATGTCCTGGAAGGTCATGGTTCAACTCGTAAATTTCTGCTGGTTGGGTCAGTGTAATGCAGTCTCATCCCCCCCCCTGCCCAAAGCTAGGCCTGTTCATCAAATTATGCTTTAGACTAGACCAATAATTCCCAAACATAGGAATCTCTCTTATTCTGAGACAGCCTGACGGCATTTCAGTATTGTCTGCTCAGGCTGGAAATGGCTGTCCAGGATCTTGGGCAAAGGAAGGCCCTTCCCCACATCTGATGCCAGAGCCTCTAACTGGAGACAAGAAGGACTGAACCCCAAAAAACATGCACTCTGCCTCTGAGTTACATCCCCTGGATTAATATCCTAGGTACGCTTTACATGCCTGATAGTGACCAGTGTGGGCTCAGCAGTGCATCTAGGAGAACTTCTGCAATAAGACCAAGGATTTTTTTTAAATGAGCCTGTCTTTCTCCTGATAACTCAGGACCCAAAGCAGATAGCAGCAATAAATACAATCAACATTAAAACTCTGTAAAAATAGATTTCAAATATTAGACATGAAAAACAACAAATACATTTAAAGGTGTGTTAAAATAACCAATATAAAACCACAGCCAGAAAAAGTCCCCCCCTTTTTGCCCAGAACTATGCTGCTCCCTAAACTCTCTGGAATATTCCCACTTTAGAACCTTGCCAGTTTTTTTTAAAAATGAGCCTGCCTTTCTCCTGATAACTCAGGACCCAAAGCAGTATGGTGTGGCCACCAAAAAAAAAAAAAAGACTTAAGCCCGCTCCATTGCAGAGCATGCCCTAGACAAAGGGGCACTGTAAAGTGTATGGAATGTTGTGTACTTGCATGCATGCACATGGGGAGGGGGAAGTGTCCTCTCTTCAGTAAACTTTCTGTCACTAAACCAGTAGAAAACTTCCAGTGTGGGCACTCCTTGGCTACTCATGTAATTATTATTACTGTTATTTTAAAATACACTGTAACAACAAATAAAACGAGACTCAGGGGTGAAACTGTTAAACAGTTTCATTCAGGTCCCAGTTCTCTATAGCCCCCTTGAACTGTAATATAATTTAGCAGAAACAGAATTATTTCAAGCGATCTACAAGTAGATTGCAAAAGGTAAGAACATAAGGAGAGCCCTGCTGTATTAGACCAGAGGTCCATCTAGTCCAGCATCCTGTTTCACACAGAGGCCAATCAGTTCCTGTGGAGGACCACCAACAGCATATAGAGGCTGAGATCTGATATTGCCTCCTGATGCCACTACTCAGAGGTTTACTTTAGTCACCACAGTTTAGGGTTGCCATCTCCAGGTGCAAAAATTGCTGGAGATTTGGGGGTGGAGCCTTAGGAGGGCAGGTTTTGTGGAAGGGAGAGACCTCAGCCATAGAACTTACCTTCCAAAGCAGTCGTGATTATGGTTGCTCTCCAGGTCCCACCTGGAGTTTGGCAACCCTGCCATGGATAGTGTGTGCACATTTCTCTTATCCCATTTTCATCCTTGTCAAATAGGTTTCGTAGGATTTTGAAACAATATCAAAACCCATGTAAAACTTGTTCACTAAAGGCTACAGTGAAATGAATGCACTAACGGTAGCAAATCTTTTTTCATATGGCTGAAGAAACTTATTTGCCTACAGCAATAAAACCAAATTAGATATGCTGCCATAACTGGAACTCCAGGTATATTTCCCCCCCCTAAAATGCAAGTGCAGCAGGCAATATGTGGAGCAGGATGCAATAAGAAAGGATTTTAAAATTTCCACCCTGTGCTATCCTAAGACCTAGTAGAGAAAAAAGACAGACTCAATATGGGTGCCTGTCTTTTTCCTTCTGCCAGGGTTTAAAATGCTAATTTTTTTATTAACAAAAGCTTATTGGGCCAGTGTTCTAGCTTCAATCCACATCTATTTATTTGATTAAGTTTTAGGCCACTTTTTGGCTCTATGCTGACTCCCTAGGTGGTTGAATATTGGCCACTCTCCCCTGGCTGCTATTTTGGATTAAATAACATGTGTCATTACAGACATGAAGCTGAAGTTAGCCATAATTTGGCTCTTAGGTGAACTCATTTCAGCAATCTGGCAAACTATTTTTTTTTAAACTCTAAGCTTACGACAAATGTTTCCCAATGTTCCATTTGATAAATAAATCTAAAACCACAGTTTTCAGCTCTTTCCTCTTTAGACCTTACAGGGGAAAAGAATTTTTTTTAATTTTATTTTTCCATTTTTTATTCACATAACTAAAGAAAAGTATAGTAGTTGTATTATACATTTTTCAACACAAAATTCATCTTTTGATCAAAAATCAAATATCAAATACTAGCATTTTCATTCTTTATTGTCTATCTTTAGCCAGTCGTATACTATTCCCCATCTATCCCAAAAAGTCTCTTCTGGTTTATTTTGTAAATTGATATTCAACTTATCCATCTCTGCTACTTCTAAGATTTTATATTTCAATTCTCTTATAGATGGTAAACTTTCTGATTTCCATCTCTTAGCTATGAGTATTCTAGCTGCTGTTAGTGTGTATATTATTATGTGCACATGCTCTTTGATTGTATCCGGTAACATATTTAGTAAACACATTTCCGGTGTTAATGGTATATTAATTTTTAATATACTTAGAAATATCTTTTGTATTTTTTCCCAGAAATTTCAAATTTTAACACAATTCCACCATATGTGAAGGTATGAACCTGTATTCCTTCTGCATCTCCAACATGTTTTGGATGTTCTTACGTAGCATCCAAAACAGGGGGAAAGCAATTAAGGTTCCAAGGAGTGATTTGTACTCGGTAGTATACTGAATGAGCCAAATGGTTGCTTTCCATTGCATTTGGTGCTCAGGGCACCACTACTGAATCGTTTGCCATGTAATTTTAAGCAAGCCTTTTCCCTCCCTCTCTTTTGTAGGCTGAAGGAAGATCTAGGTGCTTGGGAAGTTTCCCCTGTTCCTGCCGGATTACCGCGCCTGAACAGCGGATGTGAAGAGTGGGGTAGAAGAGGAAGAAGGATGCTGGGAGAGATCCCGGAGTAACACGGACGGAGGGAGCTGCAGTGTGGTCTGGCAGTGGAACGCAGACAGGCGTCCGAACATGCTTTTGTACAGAAGAAGAATGTAAACCCTCCCGTGGTCAAACGTCCATTCGTGCATGCCTTGTACAGCAGAGGTCTGAGTGGCGTGTGAGTCGCTGGGTTAGTGGTCCCCTCCCACACAGCTCCCCTTAGATGACAGGGTGTTGCTTCCCCCTTTCCCATAGCAGAGTGGCATCGTACTGTGTTTGACATGACCAGGAGCTCCTTTGAGCTATTACAGGCATCAGCTGGTCATGGGGTGGGGGTGTGCACAGCCCTGGGGAGAAGCAGTCTGTGTGTGTGCGTATATATATATATATATATGTATATATATATATATACAAAACAGAGAGAGGTGGAGTGTACATATCTCAGTCTAAAGGTGCAGGAGGGAGGGCCAAATAAGAGTTATCTAGACCTTTTGTTTTTTGGTGCTACAGATAAGATTTGCCTGGAGCTAAAGTGTCTCCTTGGTGCTATTTTGGTTTTTTTTTAAATGATCTTAGTCTGAAATGTGGAACTGGGAGATGTGTATTTTGATAATTTATATTTATAGGTAAGGAAAGGGTGCTTTTTGTCATTATGCCCATCCTTTTCTGACAGTTCAATAGCTTTAATTTAACTTAGCCCCAGAGGTCCCCAGCCTTTTTGAGCCCGCGGGCACCTTTGGAATTCTGAGATAGTGTGGTCACCGCAGCTACAGATTGGCGGCCACAAAACGGCTGCTGCAGGAGGTGGAGCCAACCACATCATGGCTGCCACAGCTTACCTTCACTGAAGATCCTTGTGTTGTAGTGCAGCCGCTGCTAAAGCAGCATTGTACAAAATCTGCAGAGCCAATCAAATCTCCAGTGGCCAATCAGAATCCTTGCGGGGCAAAAGCCCCACCTGGCCCTGCCCACTTTCTAGAAGCCCTTGTCAGGCACCAGAAGAAGTGTCAGCGGGTGCCATAGTTCCCGTGGGCATCATGTTGGGGACCCCTGGCTTAGCCCCCTAAGCTCTATGAAGCGCGAAGTGAGGGTGCTTATTGAAGGATCACTTATTAGTTATTCTGTAACATCTGTTCAACCCCTAGTTTGTACTTCCGGTGGGCAGTGAAATAAGGGTAGGGTTTCCTTCTGACCCCTTCAGGTCAGGACACGCATATGGGCTCAAGGGCAATTCTAATCCTCTTTTTCAATTGTGAGAAACCTGCAGATGGGAATCCTTTCTGGAGGAACAGAGTTATGAGGGTTGGTTTTACGTATGCCAAGAAAGGTGCTATTTACCACAAAGAAGGAAAACAGTGTGGCACATCTGTCTCTGAAGGAATTCTGGGCTATTTTGGCCCTCCCCTTTAGCATCTCTGTATTTGAAAGCCATGCTGCCAATTGCTACTTTCCCAAATGACAGAAAAACAGCCAACCAAACTAGTCATTCTTAAGGATGAATTTCTAAAAGGTTCACTGTGGGCACACTGGTACTAAACCAAACCAGTTTCACTTGTGCTGAGCTTTGGAACCTCAGGAGGATGTTGTAGAATGCCAAGAACACCACTGAGCATATGGGGAGTGTTTTTTCCTCGCTCACCATGAGCAACCTCAGCCAGCCTCCATAGCATGTGGGACAAGGAAGGGTGCCCCTGTATTTCCCTCTTAGAAATAAATAACTGCCGGGGGATTCAAACATAAGACACACACATTCAGGCAGAAATTATGAAACGGATCTAAGGCCAGTGTCACTCGTGCAAATATGTATTCTTTGCCACATGCGGTGCCTCAGAGGAACGATGATATTGGGAATGTTGATGTGATTTTGTTAAGCAAAACATTTTGTGCAGAGTTTCTCGTAGGTAGCAGAGACTAGCTGTTCAAGCCAAAAAACAACAACCATTAAAAGGGGTAGGGTGTATCTTAAGGCATTTCTGTCACAAACCTTAATAGGAGTCACAACAGTCTGTCTCCACCTTGTTCTTTTCAGCAGCACAGATATGTTTGGCCAACAGTCTCCATCCGCAGCGGCTTGAATATCAATGTCTGTGGCGTTTAAATCCTGTGCGGGCCACAGGTTGAATCCTCTGTCGGTCTCCGTTCCAGACGCTTCGTAATAGGGAAGTGTTTGCAAGGAGAAAAAAGGGCTGGATTCAGAGAGTGCGCGACCTTTTGTGAATCCTTGGCAAGCCCCATTGTGTGACCAATAATACACTTGAAACACATCTCTGCCGCGTGCGGGAAGCTGTGGATAAACAAGCCATAGCAACTGCTTTTTAGACTAGGACTTCAAATGGCAAGGCTGTTTGTAAAACGGCACAGAATAAATTAGTATCTTGCTCTTGGCAACATGAAAGGGGCTTTTTTGTTCTTGCCGTCGTCCTTAGGTGCCTGGTTTTCATCATCTGAATTCTGTTTTTTGTTCTTTGCAGAATTCTGAATATTTTGGCCAGGAGTGAGGGAGGGAAGTTGCAGGGGTGGACGACAGTAGGAATGGTGGGTGGAAGACCCATTGTCATTCTTCCCCCCCCTTAAAAAAGACAGGTCCCCCCACTCAGAGCGCTGAGAAATTGCTAGTATGCTTAGAAATGTAATCCCTGCAGGCTAGCTGTTTGCTGAAAGAAACATTGCTGTGATTCTCATGAATACAGTTTCTGTATCACTAATATGGTACAGAACACTGCACATGTACATTGTTGGAAGACAAAAATGGCTGTATACCTGCAAGTACCAGATGCCTGGAGGGAGGGGCATAAGAGAGAACAGCAGATGGTTGTGACCTTCCTTCCTATCCTGCTTGTGGACAGATTGTGGGCTGCTGCTGCTGCTAAACCAGATAGATCCTCCATGTTCAGAGGCAGTGTACCTCCAAATACCAGTTGGCTGAGGAATCTTGTCTTCCTATCCTGATCATGAACATCCTGGAGGCTGGCCATTGTTGGTAACAGAAGGCCCTAGATGGGCCCTTGGCCTGGTCTAGCCAGGTATGTTGTGTTCTTAGCTGTTATGGTTAAATGGAATCTACGTGTTCAGAGGCACTGTACTTCTGAATACCAGTGGCAGGAGGGGGCAACAACAGAGGAAAGCTTTGGCCTCTTTTGACTCTGTTTGTGGGCCTTCTGGATTATCTGTTTGTGCACCGTGGAAAAACAGGATACTAGACTATTAGCCTGTTGGTCCAGCCCAGCAGGGTTTTCCTTATGTTCTTAAGTTGTCTACTGTAATGTCCCAAGTAAAAGCTAATTTTCACTTCTTCTCCTTGAGTGTGCTTATATGTATACAGAACGCACACCTTCCCCACGTAAGGCAAGGTGTAAAATTAAGCCTCTCTCTTTTTCTAAAACAATCAACAATTTAGAAGCTCCAGCCTAGCAAAGATCCTCAGGAAAACACAAACATTACAGTGTGGCAATATGATTTTTTAAAAATAAATGCAGCCAATTAATCTGTGAATAGTCACGCAGTTAATGGACTGAATGAGATCTAGAATTGGTTGAAGCTCTAACTGAACTTCTATACACCAGGATCTGTTTCCCCTTTGAAAAGATTCTAAGGTGTTAGTGCTGTTTGTCCTTCAAAAACAAGAGTATGCCTTCTTAATGAAGGAAAAGGACTATATTTGTCCTTCAGAAGTACAGAGACAACATGCAGCTATGAAGTAAGATAAAGGGCTGTGGCTCAGCGGATGTATGCAGAAGGTGCCAGGTTCAGTCTCCAGCACCTTTAGCTAAAGGAATCTCTGGAAAATACTGTATTTGCTTAAGTTTAAGTTATGTCTGCTTCATAAACCAGAACAGGGATGCCAGCCCAGATTAACAGAATATTAAAAAGTAAGTCTTATTTTGCACTTCTTGGAATATCCTGGTTCAGGAAACACCGACCGTAGCACAGAGAGAGCATCACATTGGGGTGGATCCCGTGGGTCTGTTCTGCTGGCGGAGATGCTGTCCTCCCCTCCTGAGCATCTTGTGCCCATTACCTTGGCAAACGTGTCTTCCCAAGCACGTGTTTGGGTAATGGTGATACAGGGAGCATCCTCAAGGCAGAGTTGACTAGAGGGAGAAGTGTGTTACCCTGTCCTCACGTCACCCCAGGCTTTTCTGGTCTTAAAGCCCAGCTGAGGGGAGAAGCTAAGAGCGAGTCATTGCAGGGGAGGAAGGTGAATTCAGTGGTCGGGGAAACAGTTAAGGAACCTCCACCTATCTGCCTATCCACTGGCCTCTTTATGTTGTGCATTCAGACATCAACCATTCAGGAAAGCAGAATTCAAAACAATGGTCTGAAGTGGGTCTGCAAACTGTGGTTTGCATCATGTCAGAATTAACAAACCCTAATGTATTAACAGCCCTTGTTTTGCCTTCTGCACTATGAGGACAGGAGTGAACTGCAGAGACACAAGCAGCTGTCCACTGTGGCTTGCCTGCTGTCCATTTGGAAGCTCAAGCCTCAAGCAGAACCAATGTATGGTTGTAACCAAATGGAACAGAGTAAAAGAGCAAGGCTGAGGCTGCCTGTCCATTTGGAAGCTCAAGCCTCAAGCACAAACAGTGGTTTGATGTGATGTCTGAGCTGAACCAATGTGTGGTTGTAACCAAATGGAACAGAGCAAGGCTGAGGCTGTGCCATAAGTCTTGTGTGCACAGATCAAGGGGTTTGATGGATTCTCAGTTTCCTTCATCCAGCCCAAAGGCCATCTGGAAGACTTTGGTGAAAGCTACAGCCAGCCTTCAGTATATATAGTTGATGCTACCTTACTTTTCTTTTTGCTTTCTTACTTCTTAGATTCTTTAGTATTTATGAAGAGAGGTGCTTTTTTGTTTTTTAAAAAAGAAAAACTACCGGGTTCCTTTGAAGTTGGTATTTGCAACAAACCTCGGGTCCATATTGTCTACTTCCACCCATCATTCCTGTTGCCATGCAGGATTTTCTGGAGTGAGCCAATGGGCTGCATTTGGTACTTCACTGCAACATCCCTGCCCTGCCTTCCAGGTTTTCAGAGTAGCTGAGTTGTGCAATCCAGATTCTTTAACCCAAGACATCATCTTGAGGAGTTACAGCAGACGCCATATGCCCAAGCTGACAGAAGAGGTTATGAGATCATAGTCTGCCCACAGCACTGCATAATGTGACTCTGAGGAAAGATCTAATTAATTTTTTAAAAGCAACTGTTGAAGCACACACTCCATGCCCCACTCCCATGTACTGAGGTGCAGAACAGCTCTAGGAGATTCAAGGCAAGAACTCTGGAATGACTCTTCTCTGTGCTTGTACATACAGGGCAATTCCAGCCTTCTCCTTGGAAAGTTTCTCCCCATTATTGTGATTTGCTTGCCCAACTTTTCCAAGCAGTGAGACATTCCTAACAGACATAGTTACCTTCGGATGAAACAACAGTGGAAATTATGGCATCTTTATAATATCTGCTTAGTTTATAAACATACCAGCAGAGCCTAATGGAGGCAAGTAGTCATCTTTGAGTAGGCATCATAGCAGAGAATTCTGCTCCCCAGAAAGGGCAGCCACACCCCACAGATACTTCAGAGAACAGCTAGGTCCATCTAGGAAATGTCAGTTCCCTGTCTGTCCCATCCCCTCTCAATTCAAACTGCAAAGTGGCGCCAGACTTTCAGAGTTTCCTCCTGGTAGCTGGAGAATATTGCCTTCCCAGACACTGGCTAGTATTCCATTCCAGGGCAGGAGAGAGATTCCCACCTGTGGAGGAACAATCACATTGTTTTATCGAGTCCCTGACCAACCACTGAACACTTTAGGTAAAACTATTCAAAACAAAGGTGGTCAGATGCACCGCATTTTGATTCCTACTAGGTAATTATGATACACAAGGCATGTGATGGGAGGAAGACCTATATATTAA
>NW_015167531.1:973456-981607 GCF_001447785.1 Gekko japonicus | reverse complement strand
ACTGAGTGATCACCATTCACTTGGAAGCATGTTTTGCGATGGTGGGTAACAGAGGTCAAGTTCCCATTAATGTAACAGCAACTCGTGCCTTCTTCAGAGCCATTCTGTCTGTAACTACAATAGAAATGCATTGGACTTAACAGCAGTGATGTGTGGTTATTTAATTCTTTCTGGAAGTTTCAGATTGCTCAGTTACGCTGTCAGAAATGATGTGGCAAACCTGGGGCTTTCTAAAATAGCAGAAGGGGACTGTATTGCCCCTCAGGCAGTTGTTCTCTTATGTTGCCTGATTAGGTGGCCGAATGTGTTTTAACAGTGCTCCCAACCAGTTGCTTATCAGGTTCACCTAGCATCTGAGATCAGATGTGATCTGTGAGCATCTAATGCCTGGAGACCGCAGGAGCAGTTCCGAGAAAGGCTGTTTCCGAAGTAAGAAATTGCAGTTAGTGGTTAGATCAAAGCAAACTGCTGGGTTCCTCCCCAGCTTTTATAAAAGCATGAATAGAACACTGGCCGGGGGGGGGGGGTTTGGCTGGGGCTCAACCACAGTCAAATGTTATAGGGGTTGATAATGAAAATGGTTTTAATTCAAGGGCTAAATGCTAGTTTTCAAAGAAAATACACAAGATCTTGGTCAGGAACTGACCTACCAGAGGGCTCTTTGACAAAGGGAATGAGGAGAGCATGCTGGATCAACATTGGCGGTGTGGCATAGTTAGGCACCTGCGGAGGCCTCCAGCTCCAAACTGGAGACACTGGGTCGATCTCCCATTGCCCAGTGGGAGAAGAGAGAGTGGAGGAAGAGGCGGGCATATGGATCGTGTTCCACTGCCTCCCCAACTAGCCCAGAGCTTCCTGCAAACACCACCATGATTCCATCTTGCTTCTTTTAGACCTGCCAGTGCTCATGTCCCTAAGGGGTGGGAGCAGATTTTTACAGGCACTTCATCATCAGGCGTCCCTGGAGTGCCGGCAAATCATGCTCTGCTTCCTTGGCTATAGCTACAATTCAAGGAGAGAGGGGAGGAAGGGAAGCAGGATTGTGGGAGAGACAGTAGAGCCATAAGTGGTCATGATTGGTGGCATTGGGGGGGTGTTGAGGTATGATGGAGGGAGCTGTGGGTACCTGGTGGCCAGGAGCCCAGAAAAGTGTGGCTGGCTGTGGGCATATGGGAGAACTCATGTGCAGCAATCCCATGGCTAGCTGCCAATTCTGTCTGCCATGGGTACCGTGTATCCACATTCCCCTTGGGAAGCAGTGGTAACACTCAAGGCTAGCTTTGGCCCAGGGCTGCCAGTTGCTGACCTCAACTCGCAGCTTCGTGGAATGCATTTTTATTACTGGGAAACTGCATAAAATTGAAATGCAGGTGGTCATGCCTATCATGCTTACCGACTTCTGGGGCTTTAAAAAAAATGGTACATAATGTAAACACCTGTTGCAGTTTCTAAATGCATGGAACACACTGCTCCCTGAGGCTTATGATTCACTTGTAAAAGTTCTTTTTTTAATTCTGACTTTCCTCTAAGAAGTTCAGAGCAGTGTAACACCCCCTTTATATGCGCACAACCACCTGGTGAAGAAGGCAACTCTGAAATGCCATCAAGTGCATTTCGTGGCAGAGTAGGGATTTGAACCCGTCTCTCTTTCCTGTCCCAGGCTGGCACTCTCTTAACACTAGACATGCCGCTTTCTCATTGGGATGATCTATGATACACGATTTCTGTGCTGTTTGGCACAGCAACTTCCACATGGTGGATCAGTATCATGTAACGTTGCTCTCAGCTGTCATCAGAAAGCCAGCTGTGAGCTGGGCCCCTCGGATCCTCGTGCTGGAGAACATTAAACAAACGCAAGAGTGTTCCCTGCAGTTCTTTGGGTTAGAAATGCAAATGTGGTGTGCATTGACTCTCCCGCTGACTGTTCAGTCCCACAACCAGTGGGAGCTGGTATACAAAAAATCCTTGCTGACATATTGCCGATGAAACCTTTTAGCTTTCAATTTGCCATTTTGATTGGGGCTTTTTTTCTCAGCCTTTTGTAAAAGAACTTCCTACGCTGGAGACTTTGTACATATTTATAATGACTTTATTAAAAAAAATAAAAATTAAAGTTGTCAATGGATGTGTGTGTGTTTTCTCTCCGACATGCCTTTGATCCACGGTGGTGGACTCCCCTCCGCCTCGGCAAATTGCTATGATCAGACTAAGGGGAACCGACACGTAAAGGCGCACAGTTTCACATGCGGGTTGCTTGCTGGATCAGCCATGCTTTCCAGTCTGCCCTTCCTTGCGGATTTTGTTGGTAGCCCAGCTGGTTGTAACCCATGCCAGTACCGACCCCACCCATAACATTTTGCACCAAGGGTCAAGTCACATTAGACAAATTCAGTCTGAACTCTGCAAATGACATCTACTTCCCCCAGCCGTTTTGCAATGGTGCCGGACTTTAAGTTGTTGAATAAGGTTAGAAACAAAATAACTTATAAATCCAGTTTTATTGGCATTTGGATAAGAAGACCATTCAAATGAAGCTTACACACAGGTGTTTGTTTTTAAAAACCAGTCATGGCACAAACACTCTTTTTTTGAACTGAGAATAAATTCTACTAGTCAGTGTATTTATTTTGCATAAATGTTTGCAAACTGTATGCTTTATCCAGAGCTCAGCATATTTATTTTTGAAAGATTATGATTGGGGGAGGTGCAAGAAGAAACAACAGTGAGGGGAAGATTGCATATATGATGGACAACCAGACATAGGTAGGAAGAGGGCATGCATCTATCTGAGCATCTGAAAGCATTAGTAATCATGAGCCCATGTAAGATGCCTCCGTGCTTTCACACCTCTCTCCAGACCCAGGTCTCAATACTGGAGGGTTTTTTGGTTATTTTTTTTAAAGCCAGGGTTCTCAGTATTCAGAGCCAATGTTGTGCCAGTTTTGTTGGCACTATCAGAAGTGTAGAAAATAACTGATCTTCATTTCTGGGATAAAGACACAATTCCTATCCTGCACTATTATGTTCCAAGATACTGCAGTACTCACCCACTCTTTAAACACTATAATTGCCCTCCTTCTAAAAAAATATGGCTAATGCGTTTCTAGTAGGAGACAACAAAACTCTTGAATGCCTTTCCCCCAGTGGCGTATGGTTGCCAGCTTTGGGTTGGCAAATACCTGGAGATTTTGGGGGTTGAGCCTAGAGAGAGCAGTGTTTGGGGAGGGGAGGGACCTCACCAAGGTACAGTGTCATAGAGTCCACCCTCAGCCATCTTCTCCAGTGGAACTGATCTCCATTGTCTGGAGATCAGTTGTAATAGCAGATCTCCAGGCCCCACCCCTGGAGATTGGCAACCCTACTAGGTATCTTCAGGAGCTTCCTACTTTTTGTAGGGGCTCCTAGCCTGACCAGAGCAGCCAGGGTTGAACCCCTTTCTGGCCCAAAACTGCTTTCATAGCAACGTTTTCTTCTGTAGTGCTGCCACCTGACCAGATGAGACTTCTGTAGACTTCACGTGATACTTCTAATGATGGGTGAGCAACACATGTCTGCATCATGGGGGTGCCTGTGACCAACTCAGTCCCTCCTCTCTCTGCAACACATAAATCTTTCAGCACTCACTTCGTTGTGTGTGAAATTTCCCCCCCTGCACGGCTTTTATTAAAGAGTGCACACCTCTGTACATCGCCACATGTGAAGATTATGCACACCCATCTGTTTTACATGGGGAAGCTCCAATGGGCAGCCAGTTCCCAAGATGTGACTGTGCAGCATAGTGGCCTCAGGCAGACACCAGCTTCATACATGACGATTTACATGGGTGGTCAAACTCTACTCCTATCCCTCCGTGCCCGTGCTGTTAAAATGTCAGGTGTGAAATGACCTCAGTGGCTCTCTTGCAGCAGTGGGCCCAAAGGCACAATACAACCTTACAACATCTCTCTCCTCCTCTGAGCAACTCATCTTTCTCCCACGCTGGTTTGAGAAATGAAAAGTCACATCATTTATCCATCCCGTATAGTTGTCAGACATTACCAACATGGCAGGGAGTCCAAGCATTAATTTACGAATGCATTTTTAATAATATAGTGAAAAAGGTAATTTTTTAAAAATCCTATCCTTCCTCCATTATTATCCTTCCAGCAACCCTGCAAGTGACTTGTCAAGGCCACTCACTGAGCTCTGTGGCAGGGGTTTAAACAGCCCTTGAGGATCATATCTCTTGGCCTGATACAACCTTGTTACACTCGTCCTATGCTGCGCATACAACCTCATGTGTAAAAATGGAGGGGGACAAATCCCTTTTTATCTCTGAAATGACATAAATTGCCCATATCATGGTAATGACCTTACCGCCTGGACTGAGCCCTGGTAAGGTATACCCATTTCCACCCCCTATGGCCCCGTGCTTTGGCCCTGGATTTGAACCCAGATGCCCCTGCACTAAATCCAACAATACAGCCACTACATTGGCTCTCGTTAAGGAAGCGGCACCCATGCTACAAATGTCTGGATTAGCCCTAAGTGACCTGAGTATTAATCTACGAATGCTTAAAAAGGAAACACTGTAGCGGGAAAGGAATTTGCCATCTACTTAACATGGGGTTTCATCACTACTGATTAATACAGAGCAATGGGTTTCTGAGAAGCACTGCTGACCACAGTAGGGAATAAATGAAGTCCTGGCATACAATACTGTTTTCTCAGAAGGTAGCACAACTTTAACACCTATTCAGGTGGAGATCTGACACCGCCATACTTGGGCTCAGCAGGGACTGGCTGGCTCACTACGGAAAGTAATTGTGCCCCATTAGAGGGATAAGTATACGTACAATTCACCTTGCTTTGCCAATTCATCACCAGTTGGGAGCAGCGTGTACCCAGGCTGCGTTCAGACAAAATATTAAACAGATTGCACAAATCTTGACTGCGTGTGTATGTGCATGTGTTCACGTCTCACACCTCCCTCATGCAAAACACAATGGAGGAATCCGATAAGAAATTAATTCTGGGTATCCATCATGTATGAGGAAGAAGAAAAGAGATTGAATTTATACCCTATCCTTCACTACCTGAAGGAGTCTCAGAGCGGCTTACAATCTGCTTTCCCTTCTCCTCCCCAAAACAGACACCCTGTGAGGTAGGTGGGGCTGAGATAATTCTCTCGAGAACTGCTCATGAGAGAACAGCTCTGAAAGAACTTGTAACTGACCCAAGGTCCCACCAGCAGCTGCATGTGGAGGAGTGGGGAATCAAACCTGGTTCTCCCAGATTATAGTCTGTACGCCTAACCACTACACCAAACTGGCTCTCATGACGTATGAGGGCAGGGTGCAGATCAACTGGCATTCTAAACCCCTGCTTTAGCATCCCAGTGTGCACAAGAGTGTTTAGGGGAAGGGAACTAACTCCAGAAAAGGTTCTGCCACAATATGCACGTTAGTCTTTAAGGTGCCACAAGACTCCACTGCTGCTGCTTTTCCTGCCGCAGATTAACACAGCCGCCCCTCTGGAACATCAGCACAGGGACAACATGAATACCATGGCACACAGGGAACAATATTTATGGACTGCCTTCCAATAAGCTTGTGGAAAGCAGCTTTCCTGCAACCTAACTGGCTGGGAGCGTGCAGTTCTCTGAACGCAACACCTCCCTGCAAGCCACTTTACACGTTCTGCTTCACCTGTTGGTCTGCTCATCATCACATGTTATAGGAATTTATATAAGTACTTTCCTATGTATATCCTCTTTTGCCCACTGTATTCTAGTCCGAGAGCTAAATTTTTAGCAAGTATTTTATCTGGTCTTAGTGCTTACCCAGTTGAGGATAACATTTCATTTTTGTTATCTGACATTGATGCATATGTCTCTTATAAAGTTTCATTATTTTCCCTTCCTGCAAAGAATATGCGTTCCAAGGTGGCAACAGGAAGGGGCATTATTCAGGCTACTGTATTAAATTAGTCGTATTTTGTTATTGATTTCTGGCACTTTTGTATATTCTGATATTAACCTAGCTTGTTCACAATTTGTATTTTGCAATCTTGTAACGGCCAATGGCTAATTACAATAAACTAAACTGAAACATGGGGTCACGAAGAGTCGGACTCGACTGTGCGACTGAACAACAGCAGCAAACTGAAACTGAATGTATAACTTTTTAAACTGTGGTTGAAATGACCACAGATCTCTGCTTCTCCCTCAAGGGACCTTCTCCAGGACAAGATGTGTGGGAGGAGCTGGATCCATGAGGGTTTTTAAAAATTCTGTATTTTTCATTTACCAGAGTTTTTATTTACACCCTTTGCCTACAACAGATCCATATGCTGAACTTTGGGAGGATTACTTCCCTCTCTTCCCTGCCTTTAATGTGATACAGCTGTCCTCAAATCAGAGAGAAGAAGAAAGGAGAGCGTGAGAACTGAGGAAAGGGCTAAAACTGAAGAGAAAAGCTGAAAGAGGGAGTCAGAACAGACTTTGATTGACAAAGAGAACAAAACAAGAGACAAGATAACAAAACAAGAAAAGCTAGAGGGAACAGGCGCATTTAGTAGCGTAGTGAATGCTTTGAGGAGCAAGGTAAAGTGGTACAGAAATACAATAAGCATATAAATAAATTTATATTGGGGAAGCAATACATGTGGGAGGCTAACCACAGTGTAAGGTGAATGTGTAAAGTGGCTCTGAGAGGGATGCAGTGTGACTGTCTGGTATCTTCACTGAGTTCTGAGTAAGACTCCGGAACAGCCCGGAAGTTAATAAACTTGGAAATGAGCCGAAGTGGTGCCATCTTTCCAGCAGCGCACAGTTTCCACAGCCACAGAACGGCAGAGTGGACAGGTCTTCTCCCGGTCAAACCAAAGGCAGAGGCACTCTTCACAAAATACATGCTGCCAAGACACGAGGGGGGGGGGACAGGACTCTGTAAATTCAGTGGCTTGGATACCATCAGGGCTTTTTGTGTGTAGAAAAAGCCCAGCAGGAACTCATTAGCATAATAGGCCACACCCAACAGCAGAAATTCATTAATGTATTAGGCTTCAGCGGAAAGAGACTCCCTTGCCTCCCCCATCCCCCTCCAGCCTAAAATGATTCCTGAAATTCTGCTCCTGAGGAACAGGAGATCCTGCCCCAGGAAAGGCATCAGGGGGCATTGCAAGTCTTCCCCACAAGGGGAAACCAGTGAAAACCACCCCGTGTCTGTTAATGGAGATTTTCTGTGGGTTCCACACAGACACACCATTTTTGAACCAAAGACTCCAAAATATTGCACCAAGATGGATTCTTACAAACGTCGCCTATATTAAGCAAATCAAGCAATTTGGTATTATTTATCTAAAACACTTTGTTGCTCCTTTTCCACCAAAATAAGCCCCCCTCAGGTGGCGAATCTCATCAAGCCATGGGGAAGGGCAAGAAAGGATACTGTGGCTTAGGCTCTGGAAATCCTGCTTAGGGCCTCCCTGGCTACTGAGAGTGCCCACGTGCTTTTAGGTTTCTCTCCAGTGTCATGAGGACTAGCAACCTGCTTTAAAGAAGTAAACAGTAATGACAAAAAGAATTCCACGAGTCTCAGCATGTTGGATTCTATGGTCACTAACTGTTGCATTGCAGTTAAGAACTATTTATTCATTTGATTCGCTTCTATCCCACTTTTCTACCCAATGGGGAACCAAGACAGCTTACATCATTCTCATCGCCTCCATTTTATTCTCACAACAACCCTGTGAAGTAGATTAGGCTGAGCGAGTGTGAGTGACCCAAGGTCACCCAGCAAGCTTCCGTGGCACAAGCAGGGATTCAAACTTTGGTCTCCCAGAGACTAGTCTGACACTCTTAACCACACTGGCTTTAGAGCAACCACACTGGAGCAGATCAATGGCCCAACTAGTCCACTATCCTGTTTCACACCATGGCCAACCAGAGAGGCCTATAGAAATCTTACAAACAGGGCACCTTTGCCCCCCCCCCCAATGGTATTCAGAGGTTTACTGCCACTGGATGTGGAGGTTCACTTTAGTCGTCACGGCCAGCAGACATTGAGGGACTTTGTCCGGGATCCTTCCTCCAGGGCAAGCCCTACTAGAAGAATCCTGGAGAAGGAGACAGCCCTGTTTCTCCTCCATGAAACTGTCTAATCTCCTTTA
>NW_015167531.1:956565-973422 GCF_001447785.1 Gekko japonicus | reverse complement strand
AAACAGGGCACCTTGGCCCCCCCCCCCAATGGTATTCAGAGGTTTACTGCCACTGGATGTGGAGGTTCACTTTAGTCGTCACGGCCAGCAGACATTGAGGGACTTTGTCCGGGATCCTTCCTCCAGGGCAAGCCCAACTAGAAGAACCCTGGAGAAGGAGACAGCCCTGGACTCCAGCCCAGTGCTGGAGTCTGACAGACTTCTCCTCCATGAAACTGTCTAATCTCCTTTTAAAGCTGGCTGAGCTAGTGGCCATCACTACATCTGTGTTAATGAATTCTACTGGTCCATTACTCTTTTCAGTGACTACTCTTTTTTATCTGTCCAGAATCTGCTGCCCATCAACTTCACTGGGTGATCCCAAGTTCTAGTATTATGGAAAAGGAAGAAAAAGTTCTCTCGGTCCACACTCTCCACCTCATGAGCCAGTTTGGTATAGTGGTTAGGAGCACAGAATCTAATCTGGGAGAACCGGGTTTGATTCCCCACTCCTCCACATGCAGCTGCTGGTCTGACCTTGGGTCAGTCACAAGTTCTTTCAGAGCTGTTCTCTCAGGAGCAGTTCTCAAAAGAACTCAGCCCCACCTACCTCACAGAGTGTCTGTTGTGGGGAGGGGAAGGGAAAGGAGATTGTAAGCCACTCTGAGACTCCTTTGGGTAGTGAAGGGTGGGGTATAAATCCTCCCCCTCCTTCTATGTATAATTTTATAAACCTGTATCCTGTCCTGAGCAAGAGCTCTTTGGGGGCCTTGCTGTTTTTTTAGCGGTCCATGCAGTCCTGCTTCTGAGCACAAATTCTGACAGTGACTTTGTTTGCAACCTCACCCTTCTGCCCAGCTTAAATACCCTCCTATGCCTTGCACCCAAAGCCTCTTTACCCATCACTAATTCTCCCCACCCTGCTCCAGGAGCTTGGCTGGCATATCTCCTAGTACATTCAGGATCCATACCCTCAACCAATGTTCCCTCTAAGGTGTGCAGTCTTGTGAGCAAAAATTCTAATTTGATAGCTACTGGCAGTAAAGTTGTGAGTGGGTGATTTGGCTGCTGGAGCCAGCCTTCCTGAGCAAAGACAAAAATGTGTGAGCCAGAGGCTAAAAAACTGTGAGCTAGCTCATGCTAACTGGTACATTCAGGATCCATACCCTCAACCTTCTTCCTTCATATGATGCTACTATTCTAAGCCGGACTGTTGGTCCAGCTGAACCGGTACTGTCTATTCTAGCTGGGCGCATCTCTCCATCTTGCTAGGTAAGATGCTTTGAACTGGAGGTTCCCAAAGGTGAACCCAGGACTCTGCTGCCCACAAAGAGTATTGTCCTGTGTCACTGGACTATGACCCTTCCCTTGGGGCACAGGGGAAACTCATGCAGACCAGAACAGTGGAATGTCACTGGTCTTGACGTGTGTCACCGCACAGTGGGGGGAAAAGATCAATAACCATTACCTGGCACAAGAGGATCAGCGGTTCCCTGAACTCAGCCTGGCAGATGGCACATATGTCCCCAGCTTCACTGCACTGCTGGCTAGTCGCACGGACTCCATAGTTCTGTCAAAGGGACAAGAGGAAGACACTTTAGCACTTGGACCAGAAAGGTAAAGACACGATTTCCAGATTTAGACCACCTGCCTATTACGTCAGCTGCTCAGAGTTCTGCTGGCTTGACCAGAAACCTAAAGGGGCTCAGCCAGAGGTCATTTCGGGGGGGGGGGAACGCGGGGGAACGCAGTTCCCCCGGGGGAGGGGCAGGGGGGCGGGGCACCTGAACACGCCTGCTTCCGGCCGCCCCGCTTCCAGCCCTCATTCAGCCAGGAGGAAACAGGAGAAGAGGGAGGGTAAGTTGCTTCCTCCCTGCCCCTGCCTGCCTGGGGCCAGGGAGGGCCTTGGCGGGGCTTCCTCACACTCCCACTGGCCTTGCAGGTCCACCGCCGGGCCCCTGATGTCAGGGGGTGTGGCATATGCTAATGAGTTATGCTAATGAGTCCCCCTAGCTCTTTTTCTACGAAATGACCCCTGGGCTCAGCCATAAAGGGTGTATTATGGGACTCAAAGGTGGAGACTCAGCTTCATCCAGGTGAGCGTGGAGGGCTGGATTTATTCCATCTTGAGGACCTCCTTTGGTTTGTCTCCCCTGTTCATGTTGCTGGAATCTTTATGAACACAACGAGTTTGCTACTAGGGCTGGGACAGGGTGTGAAACTAGCCTGGAAGAGCAAAGGGTAGGCTGGAACCCTTCTTCGTCATCCCCAGTAGAAGGAGCAAGGAAAGGAGCAGGCAACTACGTGATCTCCTAATCTGCAGTCTGAAGTGGTAAAATCCAGGAAGATCTACCCATGCAGCAAAATGATGCAGTAGAGTCTCAGGCAGTGTCCCCTCTAAGATGAGTTAGTGTGAGCTAACTCACAATTTTTTAGCCTCCAGCTCACACATTTTTGTCTTTGCTCAGGAAGGACTGCTCCAGAGCAAACTAATTTTAGTAAAGGTAAAGGTCTCCCTTGCTCAAAAGCAAGTCAAATCCGACTCTAGGGATGCGTGGCTCATCTCCGTTTCCAAGCCGAACAGCCAGCGCTGTCCAAAGACATTTCCGTGGTCTTGTGGCCGGTATGACTAGATGCTGAGGTGCATGGAACGCTGTTACCTTCCCACCGAAGTGATACCTATTTATCTACTTGCAATTTCTCGCTTTCAAACTGCTAGGTTGGCAGGAGCTGGGGCCAGAGACGGGAGCTCACTCCATCATGCGGCACTCGGATCTCGAACTGCTGAGCTACAGACCTTCCGGTCTGCAGTTCAGCGTCTTAACCACTTGAGCCACCACAGCCCTTAAACTAGTTTTGGCAGTAGCCAAATTGCCTGCTCACAACTTTAATGCCAGTAGCTCACAAAGTAGAATTTTTGCTCACAAGACTCCATAGCTCAGAGGGAGCACTGGTCCCAAGGTGGAAGAGAGTATTGTACCAATGGTACTTAACAGTGTGCAAGCTTTCAAATTCCCCAGAATTCTTCATCAGGTACAACATTTAAAAACAGGGAAAAATCAGACTTTTAGCAGAATTTTCATGTCATGTCCCTTAGGCAGAATTTTCATGTCATTTTGATGTTAAAACGGCCTTCTCCTGTCTGTCTATGGCGGATTTGCTGACAGACAAGAAGAATCAGTTTTCAAGTTGCTGCAGGCCAAAGAAGTAAGCGCTAATAAAACAACTAAACTCCATAGCAAAAGTTCCTGCCAAAAGGATGGGGGATGCCATTTCTGACTACTTCACCTTATTTGCTCGACTTGCAAAGATTTATCAAACTAGCACATCAGGAAGAAAGTACAACACAGCTTACTCTCTTGCTTTCACCTTCAACTACACAGGAGCATGATATGAGGACAAATCTACACACGCAGCAGAATCATGTAGGAATGAGCTGGTAGAGTCCTGACAGGATAGAATGGACTATACCGCTTCAGTGCACTAAAAAACGAAACAAAGCTACAGTTCCGGGATAAAATGAAGGCCAGGAGATGTGTGTATGTTGGTTTAAGCTCTTTGGCAGAAGGGGAGGATAAAAAAATGTGACAGATTGACCTTATGGGAGAAAGCCTCCAGCCTCTTTTACAAAAGATCTTCCCTGTAATTGGTAAGACATCCAATTACTTTAATTATAAGAACTGAAGCAGCTGCTTATACCCACCTGAGGAGTGCAAAGGACCTTCAAGGCTTTCCTTACACTTCCCACACGACCACAGATGTCGAAAGACTGGAACAGAGAAGCAAGGAGATCAATTGTTTGTAGAGGAAATGCATGAACAACTGTATGTCTCAAGGAAAAGACTGTCCCTTCTTAAGGACAGAGGATACAGTAACTAACAAGGGTCTGGCTGTCAACTACAAAAGAAAGGACTTCTTCAGACAAAGCATACTTAACTTGTGGAACTCGTTTCCACAAGACTGAGCAAAGCCCACTAGCTTAGATGGATTTTATTTATTTACTTATTTATGTAGGAAATTTCTTCGCTGCCTTTCCAGAGGCTTTAGGCAGCTTTCCAAAGTGAAACGTAAAACACCATAAAACTTAGACAATGTTTGTTTTGGAAAGATACAGCCGGTGACGAGGTTTGTCCAGATGACTGTATTTTACCATGTCTTTTACGACAATCAGAAAGCACCCCCCCCTTTTTTGTTCAACAGGCCTTCAGGGCAACCAAATTTTTAACCTGGAATGATTGCAGCAGGAACATTAATTTTATTTCCCTCTGATTTTTGCTCCAGCTTAGCTGCAAGTTTCGGCCCTTGCTCCCTTGCCGTGCTTTTTATTTTGTCTCCTCGCAATCACTGGGCTACTGATGCTGTTTTTGCAACTTTAGACATTGTTTTTATTTTAATGACACCAGCCATATTTTAGCTAGATTCGACCCCAGTAGCATCTTACAGACCAAGAAGATTTTCAGGCTATAACCTTTTGAGAGTCAAAATTCCCTTCGTCAGATACAGACATATTTCATAAACTGATATTCTTTCAAACATCTGTACCAGAAAAATAGGATCTAAATAGTTTAATTAACAAAACCTCAGGCTGACTCTTACTTTGCAGAGGCTGTACAAGATAAGGAGAATCCCCCCAAGGAAATAACTGCTGGATGGATCATCTCCCATGATGTATTTGTACCACAGCTGGATGGGTACCAGGGAACGGAACAGCTGGCTCAGTTCTTCAATGACCAAATAGAACTTCCCCTGTAAGATGGAGGGAAAAAATCCATGTCATTTATCATGAGTTCACAAATAATGGGTTCAGATGAGAAACTCACAGTGCAATCAAAGGAGCATGTTCTCGGACTTGTGAATGACCAGCTAACTGCACATAGTATTAAAACTTTGGGAAGTGTGATAGAAGAAATATATCTTAAAGCTCTTTCTTAGAAAATCCTGAACAGAATGTGGGATATTTTTCAGACAGAATTCTAGGTTTGGACCTGCAGAATTCAATAGTCTAAGGATCTCAGTGGTTACTAAAAATAAACAGACCACACGTTCCTAGCCTTGAAAATATATTCATTGTATTATATACTTTTATTATATTCTTCCCACTTTTCCTTGCAGTACAAGGCAGTTAACAATTAATTTCATTAAAACATAACACAAACCATTATATACATATTTTAGAAGAGCCTCACAAAATGTTTGCAGCTCAATTTCCAAGTGCCCTCACAACTAAAACATCCCTACAACACCTTTGGAACACCTCTATGGATACTACCATCCTTATTTCCTGAGGGAGTCCTTTCCAGGAAGCCAGTATGGTACAGCGGTTAGATTGTCAGACTAGGATCAGGGAGATTGGGGTTCTTCTCACTCCCTCTCTGCCATGGAAGCTCTTGGCTGACCTTGGGCCAGACACACACTCTCAGCCTAGCCTGCCTCACAGGGTCGTTGTAAGGATAAAATGGAGGAGAGGAGAAAAATGTACGGTGCTTTGTGTCCCCACTGAGGAGAAAGGTGGTGTATAAATCACTAAAACATAGTGGGAGCCGCTATAGAAAAGGAATTGGCTGTAGTGGACATTAAGCAGGCAACATTGTATGGGGAAATGTCTAAAAGGTGGCAACCGGAAGATCATATCTGGTGCATGAGACATGACACAGTTGGTCAGATAAATGGGTCCCTAGCCATGAAGGGCTTTAGAAGTTATAACAAGTGCCTCGAACTGAACTTGAAAACAATTTTGCTTTAAAATAAGATACACTGCTGTTCGTTAGACCCTGAAAACAGCCAGGCTACAGAGTTTGAATCAGTTGAAGTTTCTGGGTTGTCTTCAAGGGCTGCCCCATGTATACCACATGATATAGCAATCCAACCACTAGGTTTCAAAAGCCTGGAGTAGGAGGCCCAGGGGAGTCTGAGTCTAAAAATGGAGTGAATAGAAAAATGGAGTCACTGGAAAAGACCATCATGCTCGGAAAAGTTGAAGGCAGCAGGAAAAGAGGAAGACCCAACATGAGATGGATTGACTCAATCAAGATAGCCATGGGCCTCAAGTTTGCAAAACCTAAGCAAGGCTGTTAACAATAGGACGTTTTGGATGACATTCATTCATAGGGTCGCCACGAGTCAGAAGAGACTTGATGGCACTTAATATACACACACACACAGAGTCCAAAGTACCTGCAGCTCTGCCTGAGGTTCCTATGCTGCCTAGTGTCTGGCTCCAAAACAGCCTCTACATGCTTCTCATAGACTGCATATGAAATGGGGAGTCCTGTCTCTGGACCATGCCGGTTCAGACTACAGGTGGGGGTTCAACTTTTCCGAGGGGGGGAAAAAAATCCCTCAGCTCAGTAAACTAGGACATGAGCAAGAAGAGTTTCAGCCTGCAAGGATTTTTTCTTTTTGAGTAATCGCTTTCAGTTGTGCAAGTTCCCTCGGACAGCCTGACGTGCTGGAGTCCATAAACAGATTCACCACGTCATTTGCCATCTACGAGAACAAGATCTAAAGCACCTTCATTTAAAAACAAAACAAAAAAAACTTATACTCTGTTTTTCTCCCCAGTGGGGACACAACGCCACTTACAATACTGCTCTCCTCCACCTTATCCTTGCAACAAAATCCTGTGAGGCAGGGGAGGCTGAGGGACAGCGGCTGGCCCCGGTTCACAGCTGAGAATGGATTTGACTCTGGGTGTCCGGACCCAAGCCCAGCACTTCAGCCACCACACCACACTGGCTCTAAAGCATAGGATGTTAAGGAAGGAAGAGGACGGAGGAGTGGCATAAGGGTGTTTCTGTCTGTGCCTGAAATGGCAGCGAAGCCTGAAAAGAGCTAAGCGCTGCAGCCAGAAAGCTCAGGCTCTTCATACAATAAGAGAAGAGAATCTCATCCAAAAACTTTCTCTACATACGAGACAGTCTGGCTTAACCAAGCGCATCTCCGAGGGACCTGCAAAGCAATTTAGATCAGTGTTTACCTCCCAGCTAACTGCACTCCCGGGGAAAGAAAAAACAGCTTGAAAATATAGACATCAGGAGATGTTGTTATCCTGATCCCTTTTGCTCCACCTGCAGAATTTTCAGCCTTGTTTTGAAAAGGATTTGTGCTTCCCTGCCGCCTACTGGCCTCCACGATGTCATCTTACAGATCTCAAAGAGCACCACTCCCCCACCCCCTGGGTTATGCCCCTGTGTCTATCTGCCAGCTTAACCTACCTCAAAGGGTTGTTGTGAAGATAAAAAGGGGCTGGGAAGTTAGAAAGGCCATCAATGTTTCCCTAAGCTTCTTGAAGAAAGGGTTAGATTGGGTTTCAACACAGAGGGCTGTTGTGTGATTAAAGACATCTCAGTTGATTAATGGTAGAGATTTTAGTGGCTGAATCAACTAATTAAATTGGGTTCTGAATAAATAACAGCTTTGAAGGGGTTAAGCATCCATTCTTCTTTCTGGGATGGTGTTTATATGTCACAGAACAGAGCCAGTGTGACAGAGGAGTTAAGTGTCAAACTAGGATCTGCAACACCCCAGTTTAAATCACTCCTCCAATGCTGGACCATCTTTTAGCTCAGCCGGTCTCAAAGGTCTGCCCAATCTCATCAAAGCTAACAAGCTAAGCAGGGTCAGCCCTGGTTAGTATTTGCATGGGAGACCACCAGTGATGCAAAGGCAGTGGCAAACCTGTCTTGCCTTGAAAATGGGGTCATCATAAGTCAACTGTGACTTGATGGCAAAAAAAACCCCCAAACCCTCCAAGGGTTGTTGTGATGGTAACATGCAAGAAGGGAGAATTATGTTGTAAGTGGCTTTGGGTCCCCACCGGCTGGAAAAGCAGTGTATAAATATCTAAATAAAGGATCAATCACAGAAAATATAGGAGATTCTGCATATCGGGGTGGAGGAACCTTAGGTAGCCCCCCCCCCGAAAAAAGTCACCTGAGTATGCACCAGGGAGGTTGAGGGCAACTGACGATCACTGGGGTGTTTGTTTGTTTCAGGAAACTGGTCTACTGAAATCCTCAAGGGTTTATAGCATGTGGGGAGAAGAGATCAAGGAGTCATTGTTCCCACTTCCTCAGAGGGCTGCCCCCCCCCCACACACCCACCACACACACACGGTGGGGTGGGGTTGGGTTGGTAGGGTAGTCAGATCCAAGTTGGGAAACTCCTGGAGATTTGGGGGTGGGGCGTGGGGAGGACAGGGACCTCAGTGGGGTACAATGCCATAGAGTCCACCCTCCAAAGCATCTACGTTCTCCAGGGGAAGTGATCTCTAGTCTGTAGTCTGGAGATGAACTATAATTCCAGCGAGATCCCCAGGTCCCGCCTGGAGGCTGGCATCCCTTCACACCAAAATGACACGCCCCCCCAACTTCCAGAGCGTCCCCCTCGCATGCACGCCGTCCTGACACCGCAGAGGCCCAGAACCGGGGCAGCGCGAAAGCGCAGTTGAACCTCTCGCCCTGCTTGGCGGCACAGGGTGGTGGAACTGCAGCCAGGGCCTTCCCACCAGCCGAGCCTCGAGGTCAAGGGACAGAAGAGGAGCGGGCTCCCAGCGCGCCGCTACAGGGCAATTTGCACACGGGGCGGATTCTGGGAGCGCCGGGATTGGAAGGACCAGGCTGCGTCCCTGGCTGGAAGAAACAGCGCCCTGCGACCCCGCTCGGAGCCCTGCCTCAGGAAAGCTCCTATTGAAGTAACTGTTGTTTCGGGTGCCAGCGTGGGCGGTTATTGGGAGGGGGGGCGCAACATTCGCCCTGCCACTATGCAACATTTTGCCGCGGGCTCCCCGGCTGGCTCTGCGTTATTGCTCCGGCGGAGCTGGCCACACAAGCCTGTTTACGCGGCTCCGTTCCGCCGCCGCCCGCATTCTCCAACACCGCTGCCCTCGAGGAGGAGGCAGCCGGAGCGATGGGGACGGAGCCCATTAGAGCCCCGGGGGAGAGGCAACGGGCGACGCAGCCCACTCCCCCCGGAGTCCCCAGGATGAGATCACTCCGCCAGCCGCCTTCGCCCGCCGAACAAATCGAAGCCTTTGGAGAGCTTCGGCATTTTCATGATCTCATACCCCCCACCCCCCTGGGACGCCGAGTGAGGTCACGCCAGCGCTTATTCAAGGACCCGGGCTCTCTGCCGCCTCCCGCTCCTTGAAATCCCAGGGGCCCGTGGCGGAACAAAACTGTAATGGCAACGATCGGAGATCCCGAATGCAAGCCATTTAGTAGATTAGCAGGCACGCTCCGGCCCAGCCTCCGTTCCTTTCAGAGGGTTGCAGCTTGCTAATCACCGGCCTGTCACTTATTTGCTTCAGCACTCCCCCCTCCCCCAAACACTGGTAAAAGCAAGCAGGACTTTTAACAAGAACAAGGAGATTTTTTGGGGGTGTGTGTGTGTTCCTAAACCAGTTTGGCATGATCCTCCTAGTCACCCACTAACCCATCACCATTCCACGAAGATTTGTCCCTATCACATTTTGAGCCCTAGCTTCTTCGTACTATAGCTCTGGTTCAGCTGAGAATGGCAGCTCCCCCCCCACCCCGCCCAGTTGGAGATTTGAATCTGGGTCTCCAAGTCCAATTGTGGGACCTCTCAGGGACAGCACACGGCTGCAACTCCAGCATCCTTAGGGGGAAGTAATATTACAACAACACAAGGCCTTCTAAGTAAAATTAAAATGTTCTTTCCTAAATTACTGAAGCTTTACATAAGAGCATAAGAAGAGCCCTGCTGGATGAGACCAGTGGTCCATCTAGTCCAGCATCCTGTCTCACAGTGGCCAGCCAGTTCCTCTGGAGGGCCAGCAACAGGGGATAGAGTCTGAGGCTCTTCCTGATATTGCCTCCTGGCACTGGGATTCAGAGGCTGACTGCCTCTGAATATGGAGATTCCCTTTAGTCACCATGGCTAGTAGCCACTGATAAACCTGTCCTGTAAGCCAAGCCTTGCCTATACTGGGACACTACCAGCCAGGACTTTTAAAATCAGAGGCCATTTACATTTCTTAGGGGGCACTGGCTAATCACATAAATCCAGGGGAGAAGGCTGTAACGCCCTGGGCTGGATGGGAAGTCGGGGGGGGGGGGGGCTTTGCCAGCAAGTTATTATTGCTCCTCCTCCTTGAAAAAATATAGGTGCTCACATGGCAGGAAATTTTATTATTTTGTTTCATGAAAATAAACTGCAAATGCGCTTAAAAAAAAAGATGGAGACTTTGGAAGCGATGGTGGCTGTTGGGGGGGGGTTAACCCCCCACTTCCAAATGTAAATGCTTTCAGTTTGGTGTAGTGGTTAAGTGCACGGACTCTAATCTGGGAGAACCAGGTTTGATTCCCCACTCCTCCACTTGCACTTGGCTGGATGATCTTGGGCAAGCCATAACTCTGGCACAGCTGTTCTTGAAAAAGCAGTTTCTCTCAAGAGTTCTCTCAGCCCCACCTACCTCACAGGGTGTCTGTTGTGGGGAGGGGAAGGGAAAGGAGTTTGTAAGCTGCTCTGAGACACCTTTGGGTAGTGAAGGGCGGGGTATAAATCCAATCTCCTCCTCTTCTTCTAGGCGCTAACAAAACCTGCCCCAAAAATTCCAATTTGGGGGAGATGCTGTTTTCCACTGGGGAAACTGACATGGTTTGATGGCAGGTTTCTCCAACTGTGCAAAGATCGTCTCCCTGGGACATTTCGGGTTCAGAAAATAGTGCAGGGAAGGGGGTAAAGCCCCCTCTCCTGAGCGCCGTGGCCCAAATCCAAATCGAGCCCCCATATGCTCAGGAGTCTTCAGCTCTGCACGCTTGATCAAATGTCCTTCCGGTAGCCACGTTGTAGATACAAAGACTTTCTAATGTCTGAATCAGCCCTTCGGATTCAGCTACAAACTGTAGGTTGCTGCTGCCTAAATGAACCTGGGGGGGGGGCATTCCTCAGGTCAGGCTTCCACCTTTCCTTCCCTTTGTGTAAAGTCAGTTAATTAACAACTTGCAAGTTTGCAGCAAATCCCAGTTTCCAACCATGTTCAAGCTAGCAAATTACAGTTAGGCCACGCTTGCCCTGCAAACCAGGGTTCCAGAGTTTGTCCTCAGTTCAGAATTCTGACTTGCGGGGCAAACACAAAGCCCAGCTTATGAGGTCAGATGGAACAGCAAAAGGCAGCCTGCCGTGGAAGTGGAAATCTCAAATTAGCAGTCTGTAGAAGAGAAAAGGGGGGAAGAGCAGGGAGGAAAACACACTGCCCCCTAGCATTCCCCCAGAGGTAAATCATGGTTCTCCATTACAACTGAACCCAATTGCTCTGTTTCAGCCATCCCCTCCTATCTCTAAAAATAACTACCATAAGGCTGCTGCAAAGGTAAAAACAGGACAGCATCCCCCTCCCCCAAAAATAAACTGTGGTATGGTGTGGTTCGCTTGTGGCAATGGAGAACTATTATGTGAACAGCACCAACTGGGAACCTGTGGTTTGCTTGTGGCAATGGAGAAATATTATGTGAACAGCACCAACTGGGAACCTACACATAAAGGGTAGTATATAAATACTGGTTATTTTATTCTCTTTATTTATACCACACCTTTCTCTCCAGTGAGGACCCAAAACAGCTTACAGCAGCATCCTCTCCTCCATTTTATCTGCACAACAACCCTGTGAGGTAGGTTAGGCTGAGAGTATGTTACTGACACAACTTCACCCATTAAGCTTCCATGGCAAAGTAAGGATTCGAACCTGGGTCTCCAAAATACTAGTCTGGCACTCTAACCGCTACACCACACTGGCTCTCTAACACTAGCACATTTCATAGAACATGCAATCAATGTGGACAACCGCTGATGTTCAGACCATATTAACAGACTGCGGCGGTTTTGTACACTGTCCAGTGTGCAAACTGAGAACCAGTTTGGTGTAGTGGTTAAATGTGCAGATTCTAATCCAGGAGATCCGGGTTTGATTCCCCACTCCTCCACTTGCAGGTGCTGGATGACCCTGGGCAAGCCATAGTCCTGTCAGAGCTGTTCTCTCAAGAGCAGTTCTCAAAAGAGCTCTCTCAGCCCCAGCTACCTCACAGGGTGTCTGTTGTGGGGAGGGGAAGGGAAAGGAGTTTGTAAGCCGCTCTGAGACTCCGAGTGAAGGGCAGGGTATAAATCCAATCTCCTCCTCCTCTTATATTATTAGTAGGCAAATCTCCATGTCTACACAAATGGTGTTTTGACAGATTTACATCCTTCAGCATCACTGGAACATCCCAAAGTGCTACTGTGTTTAGAGGGCACAATCAACTAGAGTTTGATTAAAGCTGGCTGTGAATACAAACTCCACTAAATTGGGGTTCGTTTCCTGGTAAATTAAATAAGGGTTTTGAAAAAGGGGCTTGTTTGTTAAACACTGGATTGGATCCAGCTAGCTTTCTCTATCAATTTCATTCATTTCCCCTCCTTACGACAACCCATCTCATGTGGCTTTATCCATGCAGGTCCCATTATCCCCAGCGTAGCCTTTTGGAGGGATCCAAGCCTCCCCTGCCCTTTTCACCAGTGAGAAAGCTGGTTGGATCCAATCCACTGTGTATATTAACTGTTGTGTCTGTTTTCATAAGCCACAGCTTGTTGTGTACAGTGTCCCATGCAACTGCCTGACCAAAGAGATAGTCGTATATGGAGGATGTTCCCCCTGCTTGCAGACAAACTGAGGTTTATGCAGAAACTGGGATTTCTTACTTATACCTCACAGCAGAACCAGGGTTTGCTGCATAAACCACATTTTAAACAAACCACAGCTTTGAGCACAGCCATTACTTGGACAGCATACAAAACACCCAGTTTCTCTTCTCAGAATAGAAATAGCACGAAAATTATTCAACCCCCTGCAAGAGATTAACCCACCCATCAAAACTGCAGTTTTTCTTAGCCCCCCAAAAGCCCAAAGGATGCCAAGTCTGGGTTCTGCCTAGCAGCTGGGCTCTCCTTTCCCTCCAGAGGGTGAGGGACTTGGCTACATCTCCCCTGTGCTGAACGGCCTCCATTAAAAACAAAAAGAAGCAGTTATCATTTCATTCAATATAAAACGAATTAAGATAAATTAAAACGGCCCGAGCCATGTGGCTCCTGGAGGTGCCCATTGTTTCCTGCACGGCAAATGGCAGCTTCTCATTTACACCGCTAAGCATCGACAGCTTGGTGGGAGGGGAGCTGAGAAGGGAAGTCAACAGTTCTACTTGCACAAAGGCAAGAGATTTGGGGGGACACCAGGTGCCCGGCTTCCTCCCCCTTCTCTGCCATTGTCCAAACAGGTTTTTCTGAACTTACAGGAAATGAACGGGGTGCTCTAAATATCATAAAAGTACCACACAGAAGATGTAGGGTGGAACATGAAACCCATAAGCAGACTGAGGCACATGGGTGAGAGCGTGTGTTACTGCCTACTATAGGTATAGATCAAGACGGGTAGCCAAGTTAGTCTGCATGCAGCAGCAGAAAAAAGAGCAAGGGATATTAAATGAAAAGAGCAAGAGTCCAGTAGCGCCTTAAAGACTAACAAAATTTGTGGCAGGGTATGAGCTTTCGTGAGTTGCTGATCACTTCTGATCCAATAGGGCTTTTCTGAGGAGGGTTTTGCGCTGTGTATACCTGCATGAAAAAGCTGCAAAAAGCCACAGCTTGGGAAACCCGTGGACATTTCACTGCATATGTGGGTTGCATGTTATTTCCTACACAGGCATGCCAATTCAACACACTATGCTTCCTACACCAATCACCACATAGAAAATATGTCACCACACTGGAAACTTTCTTATGAGGAAAGGCTAAAGAGTGGAGCTTTCCAGATCAGGGAAAAAATCACCAAGGGTGGGCATTAGAGGTTTATACAATTATACATGGGGTGCAGAAAGTGGATGTTGTTGTTCAGTCGCACAGTCGAGTCCGACTCTTCGTGACCCCATGGACCAGATCCAGTCAGGCCTTCCGGACTTCCGCCGTCCTCTGAAGTTTGCTCAATGCAGAAAGTGGATAAAGAACTATTTCTCCCTTTCCCATAATACTAGAACTAAGGGGCATCCACTTTTGTTAAACAGGAAATAGATTTAGGACAGACAAAAGGAAATGCCACTGTACTCAACAAGTAATGAAATTGTGGGAATTCACGGCCAGCAGACACAGTGACAGCCATGAGCGTATACAGCTTTAAAGAGGGATTAGACAGTTGCATAGAGGAAAGGTCCATCAACAGCAACTACTAGTCAGAACATCCAAAGTTCAAGCCCCAGATGGGCCAATGGGCCAAACTGATATCAGGTTCCTTCACATATTCACATAGCATCGCAACAGGGAAAGTGGTAGAAGCCCCACTTTTCCTTGTAGAGGGCAGCAGGTTCAATCCCTGGCAACTCCTGTTAAAAATTCTCAGGTTGCAGGTGTTGGGCAAGATGCTTCTCTGCTGGAAACCCAGCACAGCCATTACCAGCCACAGAAGACCACACAGGTAAGGCTCCAGATGGTCCACTGGCCTGAAGCTGTATGAGGCTTCTCCGTAAGTTCATCTCTGTCCTACTGTGAGTATCCTGGGGCATACTGCTAGTGACACACAGATGAACTAGAAGACCCTTTGGTCACATCGTCAAGGCAGCTTTATTTATTTTACTGCAGACTGGCTACCTGGCCCCCATACTAAATGTAGGAGAACTTTACCCTTCAGATAAACTGTCACTCTCAAATGTGACAAAGGTATATTCTTTCCTACTCACAGATAATGAAACAGTCATGTACGAAGCAACCAATTTCAGAACACTGCCCTGTAAAGCTTTCAGACTTCTCTCGGCAAACCTAAGCCTCAGAAATGGTCTTCTCCGAAAGGGATTGTAAAATAAGAATGTAGAGACAGTTGCAGGGTTTCAGAATTCCATGCCAGGAGCCAGAATCACTGTCTCCAATCTGCAATTTAGTACCCGGGCCTTGGTTGCAAGGTGTGTGTGGGGGAGGCGGGGGGGAGGAAGAAAGATTGCGACTGGAGACGATCCACATCCCCATCAAAGAAAAGATTTTAAAAACATTTCAGAAAGGCATCTGTGCTGTGAGCCATTAGAGGGCCTTTGACAGATGCAATCTTACCAGCCTCCTGCTATGGTTAAAAATACAGATGCAGCCTCTTTCTTCTCCAGGACAAGGATTAATGAGGACTTGGGATGGTGCTTAGACAAGAAAGCAAAGGCTGCAGCCCTTTTCCAACTCTGCAATTTGTCTTGAGCTGACGATCTACATCGCTGTGTGTCGGATATCTTTTTTCTTTTTTACAAGTTGGATTACGCCATGACCCGGCCCATTAATCTCCCCAAATAAAATAATAATAATCATTATCATCAGAGTGAAGGGGGGAGAAAAAAAACCAATCCTTGGACTATCGCCAGAGCTAAATTAATCGTGCTAGCAAGCGGGACATACAGGAAGAAGCCATTCCAATCCCACCTACTCATGCAAAAGCCCCATTTAGAATCACTTCTGATCCCAGCCTGGAGGTTTCAGCGCAGGCTGAACAACATTAAGAGAGTGCATTTAATACTGAGCTTGCCATCCATCTTCATCGCAGAAAGGTGCTTCCGCATACATGGGAAGAAAAAATAACTGGGATGGAGCTTTTACAAAAGATGTGAGGAATTGCCTCAAATAGTCTATCTTGATTTGTTTTTCTTCTCCCTTAAAAACCTCACCAAAAAGTTCCTCCAAGTGAAATTTTCACAATATGTGAATGCATAAAACATCTGAGTCAGACCATTGGTCTATGTAGCTTTCTGCTGTCTACTCCAACAGGGAGTCGTCTTCCAGGGTTTCAGGCACACAAAAAGGACTTTCTCAGCACTGGCTTCCTGAGATACAATATATCTCCAATTTAGGGTATGTTCAAAGCTTACTGCCCTTTGCAGTTCTCATTTCAAAACACATCGGATCACCCTAACTTGGATAGTCCAGGCAAGCCCAATCTCATCAGATCTCGGAAGCTAAGCAGGGCCAACCCTGGTAAGTACTTGGAAGGGAGACCTCCAAAGAAAACCAGGGCCGGGATGCAGAGGCAGGCTATAGCAAGCCGCCTCTCTGAAACATCCAAGCTCCACTAGGGGTCGCCAGATGTCAACCATGACTTCCAGGCACACACACACACAAAATACTCACCAGAAAAAAGAAACCACTGGGTCAAACAGCATCATATCCTGGTCAACTATTTTTAAATGCACTAACTACAAAAAAAAAGGGATAATCAAATCCTCACTGACTTTGATATGAATGCTAGTTACAAAGAGAAATCAGTTAATTGTTTCATGATTAAAAAAACCCTTAATGAACATTCACGATGGTCTATGCTCCTGGTTCCAAGGTGCCTGAAGTTCTAGCAGGTGGCCAGAAAAAAAAAAGGTTTTGCCCTTTGGAGGAAGCAGCCCTCGCCCTTGTCTTTGCTAGCCAGCGGCCTCACAATAAAACAAAAAGGCGGGGACGGGACAGCATGCTACTAGAATGTGGGTGCACCCAATGAAGTCGATGGGCAATAGATTCAGGGAAGACAAGAGGATATGTGTCACTGGAGTAAATAAAATGTGGAATTCTCTGTCAATGGACACAAAGATGGTTGTGACCACGAATAGCTTTAAAAGGGGATTTGACATATTCATGGAGAAGAGGCCCATCAAAGGCTACTAGCCATGATGACTAACAGGAACCTCCACATTCAGAGGCAGGGAGCCTCCGAATACTGGAGCTAGGATGCAACATTTGAGGGAGGCCTTTGCCTCTATATGCGTTATTATGTTGGCCTTCCAGGGCAATTGGCTGGCCAGTGGGTGAAACAGGATGCCTGACTGGATGGGACCACTGGTTTGATCTAGCAGGGCACCCCTTATGTTCTTATGAAACTCA